>NW_027192145.1:1625270-1893747 GCF_041956525.1 Rhizomucor pusillus | reverse complement strand
AGATGTGAGAATAGGACGATGTATAAAGTCGGCTATCGAAGAGCCTCTGCTCAAAAATATGATCTCGATAATTACCCACTGTTATCGAGAATGCAATCTACTTTGTAATGTAATATCAAATGACAGCGCTCGATGATAATATACAGTACCGCAGTACGACATGCGATACGTACGCTTCGGCACTGTTGTAGATTCTGTGATTTTTTTTATCTTGATCAATTGTTGTCAGCACAGACATTGATTTTCCGCATTTTGTGTTGTCAACTGTTTGAAACTTTGAAATGATCTTTGGACGACGGCTCGTTGCCACAATTGCACGATCAAGAGTACCTGCTCTGCGATGCCATGGTTTCCGTTCACTGAGTACTAGTGCCATTTCCTCTGAAGGAGCAGGTAGGGCTACGTGGAATGACGCAAGAGTTTGGAACTATCAACTCACAGACATCCAAGCTGCGTATTCTAGTAGGAAATTGTATGATACCCATATCCCGATCACAACGACGCAGCGGACGCTCTTGACAATTGGATCTGCCTTCGCAGCCTTTGCAAATCCCAAGCGAGGAGGTCCGATTATGCTGTCCACAACTATATAAATTCAACATGTTAAAACGATGCTCTTTAGATATGGTTGCGACACTGGGAGAAACGACAGGCAAACGGGCTCTCGAAAAGATGCGCGAACAGATGCTGGAATCTGAAAGTGGAAGAAAGATTCTTCGGGAGCGTCCTATTGTGCATACTAGCACCATTGACTTCGATAATCTGCGAGCCACGTGTGCTCCAGGAACATTCGGTCACGAATATGTATCCTGGCTAGATCAACAAGGAGTGACACCTGATACGAGAGATCCAGTAAGGCCTTTTGAGTGTACATCGATGCAAAATGTGCTTAAACTTCGATGGTAGGTGCATTTTATTGACGATGAAGAGTTAGCGTACGTCATGCAAAGGTATCGACAAGCACATGATTTTGTCCATACGTTAACTGGTCTGGGAGTCACGGTTGAAGAAGAATTGGCTCTGAAATGGTTTGAATGGGTGCAAACCGGTTTACCTATGAATATGCTATCTTCATTGGTTGGACCCTTCATTGTACCATGGGAGGCGCGTAGACGGCTCTTCAATGTCTACGTGCCTTGGGCTCTACAGTGTGGCAGGTTAGTAATATTGATGCTTTGCGCGGAGGACCCCCAATCTAACCAGGTTTGGAACCAGCGATTCCGTACCTCTGATGACTGTTTACTTTGAGAAGCACTTCCACACACCTATCGAGAATCTTCGCAAAGACCTTGGCATCACCCCTCCACCCTCATTCAACACTACTCTATCATAGAGCTTACACATATATAAACCAATACGCAACTACTATATGTATATTTGTTTCAACTCACAATGGCATACAAGTAACGGATACGAATACGGAAAGGGAAAGGGAGAGCGATAGGAAAATCAGAGACATTTCAGAAAATAGTACGGTAAGAGAGGGACGAGGACTGGGTGCGTTTTGCAGGGAACATACGGTCTTTACCTTTGCGAAAGAGTGGTGAAGTCATTAGACCGCCGCTGATAGCATACTCGCCACTGCGATCATAGACGTGAATTCTCTTTTTGGGAGAATGTTCGTTGTAGATTATCTTGGTCGGGAAATCCTCTAGTGGTAAAGGTGCTAGTGGGATCCTCTTCATCCGGTCCCTGAGTTCATTGATGGCCGATATATCGTAGGGACGTTTCAAGCCGTGGTGGCCATTCTTGTTGTTGATGGATGAGGGTGCAACGTTCTCTTTTGTCTCTGAGACCGGTGCATTGACGGAGAGCATGGGATTAGAGGCATCCACCGTGTTGTTTCTGTTGCGCTTTGCGTCATCACAATCATCTTTTCTGTTATCGTGGTAAATGCATGTCATCCAGCTCATGGTGCGATCAATGTGAGAGTTTTCTTGTTTGCCTTGATCGTTTTGTCCTTCCTCGTCATCGTTCCAGAAAGAAGCATATACGACATTTTGGTCCTGGGATGACTGCACCTCGTCCTAACATACCAAATCAAATGTTAGTCAGAGTGTCAAGATATGAAAGGGGCAATATTTCCCATACCAAGCTGTTATCATCGGCCTCATCCTCTTTGGCAGCCTTGGTCAGTGCCTTAAGGATGGCTGCGCTTTTGCTTTTGCATTTGTAGCGTGCCTCCAATGGCGGACGCAGTCGGTGGTAACCATTCAAAAGCTCCTCCTCGTCCAGATCGAGGGTTCCCAATTTGCTTGCCAATCGTCCGCCCGTCGAGAGCGGTTCTGGCGGAATATCGTCGGGAGGGCACAATTCCTCAAGATCAAACCTGTCCATGGCAAAGATTACAGAATTGTTGAGCGGAAAGGAAAAGGATTGACCACAGTTGGATTGTAGGCCTGTGTGGGCCGAGTCAGCTGCATTTGTCCCCACAAAGCTCCGCCCGCTTTCACTTAAGGACCTTGCAGCCAGCAAGTTCCATCGGACAGTTCCCTCTAAAAACAAATAAACTTGGCACAGACTCGACACCAACAATACGCATTAAGATGATAGCATGGAAACAGTATAATATCTGAGCAGCCAGCTTAAGCTGCTCGAGATCATTGTGAAAGACGCGCGTATTTAACAACCCTTATTAACAACAAGCAACAACGACAAGAATGGCCAGCCACGCTGCAGGATACGAACGATCATAAACAAACTGCTGGGTCTTCATTGTCTTTAGAGCATCTGCGTGTTTTACAAGAAGCTGTACCAAACGAAATTCCGGATACAACACGTTGACGAGTCAACTCTATGCAACCGGACTCAAAGTTTGCTCTTAAATGTTGATCGCAGGAAGGGGGCAAATGCAATAGCCCATGGGACGAGACTTCCTTCATAAGATAATCTGGCGTCTGCAAGCCCCAACTTCCCTTCGTTTTGTGTTGTAGAAACGTACGCGCAACTCAGCCCGTGGCTGGTTTGCCTCTGGAACGCAAACCGAGTTGTGGTTTCTTTTGTTTATTTGAATTAGCTGACTCTCAATACAGCAAAGCCACACCCATGTTCATATAAAAGCGTGGAGGCGCCTGAAACCTTGCCACATTGCAGTTAACCCAGGCTTTCACCGGGCTTGACCTCGTGGCTAGTGGAAATACTCTTTTTCTTCCTTTGGAAGATAAGAGACTGGGAATAGCGAATATGCGCCGTGGTTAATCACCGAGGATGCTCTCCTATGCATTCAAGGCTTCATGAACCGGCTAAATTCTGGACAACAAAAATGCAAAAATACGAAAATGAAAACACAGTACACCCATAATCACACAACAAACAAGCTCTCGATGCGCGTAATAAATCCCTTTACCATTTTCCAAAGTTATGATCGATATGTAGCTGTGTACTTAAGCTAAAGCTGCTTCTCGTAGACGGATCATGTCTAAGCCGTTTTTCATGTCCAGTTTGCAACTGTTCGTCGGACCTATTTCTCCTTGTTCCTATTTTCATCCTTCCACTTTTTAAAGGTAGAATGGAATTATCCTCGAAATCGAGCGGAAGTGGTGGTCTCGAGTCGATCCAGGCGGCAAATATGTTTGACATTAGCCAGCTTCCCGAGTCGTTCCAAAAGTTCTTAAAGACAAACGACATTGATCCCGCGATCTACACCGTCAGCGATCTGCCTCGTTACGTGCGCTGGAATACGCAAATTGAACAAGATAAACGACCATCCTTGGAAGATTTACAGCGTCAGCTCGGTACCGAGCGTGTTTGGAACGTTGCAGGTCGACCTGGATTTTTCGGATTCATTGGAGCCAAGAACAGGCTCGTTGACACTGAAGCGTAAATATTGGGAATTTGGTGGTAGATTCTTTTCGCTGTGGGCTGAAGGAATGTTAGTTACAAGCAGGCGGCTATATTTGGCATCGACTTGAGCTCGGCAGTTGCGGTTGAAGCACTGGAGATACAATGCGACGACCATGTCCTGGATACGTGCTGTGCGCCGGGTGCGAAGCTTTGCATGATTGCAAACTTGCTAGGAGACAAGGGAACTGGCACGGTGACTGGGGTGGATTTAGCAGCCCATCGTTTAGCCACCTGTCGTTCAATGCTAAAACGATACAGCGCCGGCGGCCGAGCGAGATTGTTTGAAGCGGATGGCACCAAGTTTGCAGTTCCACCACCATCCAGATTAGGCCAGCATATTTTGGATATGAACCAGCCTCCTGGAAAGAAACAAAAGATGCAGCCGGTCAAACCCTTTTGGGCGCCGAAACTGCTTCGCTCTGATCCACAGACTTCTCAGAGGCTATACGATAAAGTCCTGGTAGACGCCGAGTGCACACATGATGGATCTATCAGTCATATATTAAAGGTGAGAGCATCAGTAGTCTGGTCAGCTGAGACAGGAATGTAAAATTTACATTTAATATAGTATGAGAAATGGGGATGGGATGCATTTGAAAAGAATTTTATGGATCCAAAGCGCCTAGATACGATTTGCGAGTTGCAGGTAAGATTTTGGAGCTGTTTATCTGTGATGACATGGCTGAAAGATGGTTTAGAGAAATTTGATGAAGCAAGGGTGGACTATGCTCAAAGAAAATGGTGTCATGGTATACAGCACGTGCTCACTGACGATCCAGCAAAATGAAGCAAACGTCGTGTGGTTTCTTGAACATCACCCTGATGCAAAAATTGAAAATATACCCAACATTGACAATCTCGACATTCACTTTGCATCCATTAAAACTGTCAATACATCCTCCACGATTCAAAAGCTCATAGACGATCATTGCATACGATTTGATCCGCTGGTTAGCCGGACAAGCGGGTTCTTTGTTGCTAGATTCAAAAAGATTGCCAACTAGATTATTACTACAAGCTAATGTATATGTATATATATGTATGTATGCATACAAAACTGTTCACTAAACTGTAAATACACGTATCTGCATCACTCTCATTGCGCTTTGCGCTCGTAGACTTCGCTCAGTAAATCCCATTCTTTATCAAGGATTTTGGAATTGTTCAAATTGACGCTGTTGTCAGTGGATGTTCGTCGCAACTCGACGGGAGGCCGGTTCTGTAAATCCTTTTCGATTTTATTCTGCAGATCCTTGAGGAAAATATCGATACGCAAGTGGAATCCAAGCAGGAGCATCTGAGTGACGCGCACGAGTGGGCGCTGAATCAGTCCTTGCTGCGTGATTTTGAGAGTCGTCGTGATACGCTGAAGGTCACTATCTTGTTGTTGGCTCTCATCCAACAACTCGTACGTCCACGAACCCGAAAACGTCGGCGTCTTGAGTCTCGATGACTCTTCCAGGATACGCAGCAATTTGCAATGCGGGTTTTGCTCGACATGGATAACCGAGATACGCTTTTTCCTTCGAGTCAACTCTTCAAATGTCAACCGTTTCTCGTCAACGTCGTTGTCAATGATGGTGACTTGTTCCACTCGTTGTTGCCAGCTTGGATATGATTCCACGTCTGTCAAAACTTGCCACAGATGAGCTTTGGTTGTGCGAAAGGTACAGGTGCGAGACACAATGTGGCTCGCAGGAAGCAAGAGTCCGATGACGTAGACAAGTAAAGGAGCTGTGGGTATCAGGATCAGAATAGTCGCGACCGTGGCAATTAAAGCACTCATATCAGTGTGCGTACAAAGCTAGAGTAAAAATAACGAAAAAGAAAGAAGAAAAGAAGGAAGGAAAGAAAGAGATGCACCCGGTAAAAATGTGACACCTGGCAAGGACCTGATCACTTTTTTCGGCATAAACTCACTACGTTAAAATTAAGTACTGACTGTGTGACCACGGTGTTTCACCTTTGTCTTCCTTTCATGAGATTCACAATTCTTGCCACTCTTGTTGCATTGCTCTTTGCCGTGGCAGCAATGGCTGCCGAGTGTAAGTCGCAAAGTTAACGTTTATATAATATACAGACGCAGTTATGCTAACTCACTGCAGCCGGATACACTGACTATATAATGGCTATCAAGGAGCCCGCAGACGATGCCAAGATCAAGCAGGCTCGGGCAGACGTTGAAAGTTGCGGCGGAAAAGTCAACTACGAAGTCAAGTATGGTCTCAAAGCACTAATTGTGTCTATCCCGGATGCCCAGGTGTCAACCTTTGATGCCAAGGATTACATTGACTTTATGGAGAAGGACCAAGAAGGTAAGTCCCGTTCCAGACAATTCCCAGGCATTTCGATATCTCAAAAATGCTAATTAATGGTCATAGTCCATACCAGTAAATGAAATGTTGTTATTATACGATGAAAAGAACGGAAACAGAGAAAAAAGGGAAAATAAAACGACAAAAAGAAAGAAAGGAACTCCTTGTCTCAACTACAATGCTATTTGAATTTCACCGAAAGGTCGCTGCTGATGGATCTTTACCATTCGCTTTGTGGTCAAGAGCAGAACAGAATAGAATTTCTTTGCTGCTTCAGACTTGGTGCAGGTATTTGGTGCAATGTCTTGGAAACTGGTTTTTCCTGCACTGCCTGCCTTGGTTTGGATCATTTCCATTGTTTCGTGAGAGTTTTGGCTGATGGTCGCCTGACTGCTTTGCGAGTACATGCTCATGTTCGCTGCGCCTTCATCCAAAGGTTCTTCATCGTTGGCCACGTCGGCTGGAGGCGCCACCGGGGAAGAGCCATCCCAATTGTCTGGTCCAAAGTCAATGTCAAAGTCCATATCATTTCCTCCAGGTGTAAGATAGTTGTCTCGATCTTCGTTGTTTTCGGTCTCTGCAGGTGTTGGTTCGTTTGCAAGTGGCATTTCTTCCAAGCGAGGTTCTTTGGGTGATCCTGCCTCGTCGAGAGCAGTTGCAGCACGCTCGCGATCCATTCTCTGGAACAAGGAGGAACCCTCGGGAGCAACTGCTGCTTTTGTCCAATCGATCTTTCGTTGTTTCTTCTTTTTAGGCGAACGGCGGTTTATATTCTAGACAGGATAACATGTTAGAATCGAAAAAAGGCGGGTGCATTCGAATTTGCAAAAGTTTTCACATACTCTATTTACAATCGCAGAGGTATCATTAAACATCCGTCGGCATTCTTCGTGAGGGATCTCGGTGACAGTATCAATGATGAGGCGCCGGCGACGGCGGACGGGTGCCGGTGCATCCTGCAATTGTGTCTCCTCGAATAACATGTTATCATCAAAGTCGGGAACAACGCCTGACGAAGGTTGTTAAGTTCTGGAACGCAATATCAAGCTCTCGACTGAAACTACTTTACCTGATTGCATTAGGGTGTTTTGTGAGGAATCCAAAGGATCCATTGCACGTTGATGGAACGTCTCTTCATTGTCCTCTGGTCGCTCATCGACGTTGAAGTCCAGATCTCCAAAGTCATAATCAGGACCAACATCTAGGTCTGGCCGCTGCTGATCATGCTGTTGGTTATCCTTGATAGACATTCTGTCAAATGAATCCTCAAACTGGGCACTCAATTCAGGATCATTGTCACGACGAGGGTTTTCAACTTCCAGGTCGAATCCAATCTCCAAATCGTCGACGTGTCCATGCTCTGCTTCCATAAACGACATGCCCTGCTCTACTTGATCATGATTGAAGTTAAGAAGACCATCCTCCAATTCTTGTGTTTGAGTGCCGGCTAACGTGATATCCTGTCGAGGTGCAATCTGTGATAATCCGTCAATGTCGCTCAGTGTGATATCCTGCGATGATGCCAGCTGAGAAAGACTATCAAACATGGGGTCCTTTGGATCGATATCTCTGCAAGAAAAAGATGACAGAACGTATTGTGAGTGTCGCTGTAAAATCTAAAGCCGACGTGTACGTACATGTCTGCGAAGGGTTCGTCTGGCAACAAGATATCAAATTCGGTCAATTTCTCTGGAAGCGTAATGCTCTTTAAGCTGGCGACAGAGTGTTGGATATCTGGCATATTGACATCGCCTTTTTTGAAAGCCTATATGCAAAGCATAAACAAGACGACAACAATGGGTAATAATGACAGATTATGTTACCAATTTGATCTTGACAAGAGCTTCATTGCAGTCTTCGAGCAGGTAACGCGTCTTTCGAGAGTAGATACGGACAACACCGAGAAGCAGCTGGCCGGAAACACGCAGAGTGAGAAGTTCCTGTTCCTTGGTTGCAATGGCATCTGTAACCAGGTTAGTCACGTTGGAGACGCCGGTGATGTATTGCAAAAAGAATATTTACTAATGGTTTTCTCAAGATTGGTTTGCAGGAATTGGGATTTGGAAATCTTCCTCTCCCAGTGAGAAGCAAGCCAGACGCGGGCAAGCGGTCCGCGCCTTACTATCAATTGATCGGATAGCATAGAGTTTAAAGAAACAAAGAAGGGAAATGCCGCCCGCCACCAAGAGGCGAGCATTTCAACTCCACCACACAACGCGGGACGAGCGCGTTTTGCTTCGCGTCCCTTTCCTCCGCAGCACATTGAATTTCTTGCCTTTTTGGTCGTTTTGATATTATGCCTTTCTTTCGGCGCGGCGTATAAAATCAGATCATTTTGCATACGAGTGCAGATCGACTACGGTCAGCCTGAAGAAAACATGACTGCAATACCAAAAGGCTGGTTCTGCTCCTACGATCGAACGTAACTTTAAGTGAATCTTATCTTTGCGAACACAGAGATTTCTACTAATTGAAACGAGGTACAATAAATAGTAACATCTGAAAGAGAAATAAGATGCATTTACGCACTAAATATTGATGCAGCTACATTAAAGCCTCACGTTGAACCATCCTCGCTTGGCCCAAAATCCATCGATTTACTTGCGGCTTGATCTTCCCAGTAGCATAGAGTATCTATATGAGCGGGTAAAACAAATGCGACAAAGAAGGCGTACAATATGTACAAAATATCATGATTATTACGTGCGCCCGCGGAATGGTACCGTCGTGCATGTTGCCACTAGCGCAATTTGAAATGATCCGCCGGAATAGGTTCCCGTTTTGCAAGCTTTGGGGCCGTTGTGCCAAGGGGGGGTACAGAGAAGTCAAGGAATTCCATGCTACCCCAGCAATGTAGCAAACGGGCCTTGTTGCGACATTCGTAGCTTATTTACGTGTCAACTTGGATCGAGTTCTGGATTCACACAAGACATCACGTTTGCGTTTTATTCAAAAGCTATCATAAGGGTGACATGATATTCATCTATTGCTTGCCACTTCCCAAGTCGGCCACGGTGTTTGCTCCTTGCTTCACAGCATCGCCCGCTCGGTGTGCCGCTTCAGCTGCTTTAACTCCAACGCTCTTGTCTTGTTGCTGCTGTGCAGGTGTGGCGTTGTCGCTAGAAGCGACGGTCGAAGCATTCTGAGGCTGTGCAGGCTCGTCATAGTCGCCAATTTGAAATGGGCTTGAGGATTCTTGAATGCCTCGAGTCTGACTCTTGGATGAGAATGGGTTCTTGAGTTGGCCAATATCCATATTGCGCTTTTGTGTGATTCGAAAACTGGAAAAGAAACACGAAATGCAAACTTGGCGCAAATCACTTCCATATTTGAATCGGAGATCCGAAACAAGTGCGGCCCGGAAAATTGGCAGCGTAGCTTAAGCAGATCCTCTCTCGCTGTAAGTCCATGTGCAGTTCAAGCAATACTGATGTTTATCCATTGATGTTGATAACAAAGGTATTCCACGATCTAATAAACAATTTTCTTATCAAGTAACAAGCTTTTTATATTTTTTTGATAGAAGCATGAATTGTTACAGTCAACAGCGTACGAAATATTCAAGGATAATTACAGGAAAGATAGGTATTCATCATTTAGAAAGGAGAAGGAGTCAATCGAAGGTAGGGGCGGACAACTTTGACGCCCTTGGGGAAGATCTTTTGGGCTTCCTCAGTGGAGACGCTGGGATGGACAATGACATCGTCACCCTTCTTCCAGTTACCGGGAGTGGTGATCTTGTACTTGTCGCCCAACTGGAGAGAGTCGATGACGCGCAAGATTTCATCAAAGTTACGGCCGGTGGATGCGGGGTATGTGATAATCAAGCGGATAGTCTTCTTGGGATCAATGATGAAGACAGATCGAACAGTGAAAGGAATACCCTTGGCATCGACATTGGTGGCATCCTGGATGGGTTCTTACGCGTCAGCTTTCTGTACTTCAATATTCTCACACGCACTGCTTCAGCTCACCTGGTGATCCAACATGTCATAAAGCTCAGAGACCTTACGATCAGCATCAGCGATGATAGGGAATTGGAGGTCAACACCGCTGATGTCGTTGATATCGGTAATCCACTTTCGGTGTTCTTCGAGACCGTTGGCAGACAAGCCAATGACCTTGACGTTGCGCTTGTCAAATTCGTCCTGAAGAGCGGCAACGAGACCGAGCTCAGTAGTGCAGACAGGAGCTGGAAAGCAAGGTGAGCAACAAGTTATGTAGTCGGCAGCAAGTAAGACGATACTCACTAAAATCGGCAGGGTGGGAGAAGAGGATAGTCCAGTTATCGCCAATGAATTCGTGGAACTTGATATTGCCCTTGGTAGTTTGAGCTTCAAAGTCTAGATGCATGTCTCGTCAGTCATATGCACAACTAGACAGTTGCATTCTTCTTCAGTGAGAAATTACCGGGAGCAACAGAGCCGAGACGGAGAACCATTGTGAGAATCGCGGGAAACAAAGAGAAGAAAATTCAGACGAGGCTCAGGACTTTAAATACAGTCGACGCGTCCCCGCCGGATTGCGCAATGCGCACTTGTTCTTTGAACTTTGGGATGCGATGGCGCAATTGTTTAGACCTCCAATCAGAGCAGCACAGACATCAAGAGAAAGAGTCAAGCTTGTCTGTCACACCTCCCCACTTTGGACTACTCTAGTCTCACAAACGTGTCACGGATTCGCAAATACTAGCGAGAAAGTTTCATAAATGAATCCACCGCGTATCCAGTCGAAGCTAAAAATGGAGCCATAGATGAACCTTACACTCTTCAAAGTTTCTCGCTGCTTCGTTCATCGCCTGATTTGCTGCTGCAACGATTACACAACTTTATGCAACAAATACGCAACACGGACTTCTCCGATGGCCAAGATGGATCTTATCAGATGCATCCAGCCGTTTCCTTCTTCCAAAACCAGAGGAGGTGCAGTAGGAAGTTTGCATGCTTTGATCCGAGAAAAATTAGACTTGCTTGCCAAGCTCTCCAACTTACAAGAGGGAAACCTTATCTTAGTGTGGTCAAGAGCTTCACGTCAAAAATTTCGTTAAATCGAGGTGCAAAGTAGTCATATGCTACAAGTAGCTGCAGCAGTCTACCTTGAAGTAGACCCGTTCCACTTTGAAACATTGATGTAGCCTGCAGCGGGTATGCCTTTTTCATTTTTTCACGTTCGATAATGTCCCTGATGAAATATTTCTTTTGAACTGCGTTACTGCAACTGCAATGTCTTTACACTCACTCGCGTGGTGTTCGCCCAAAAATGCATATCTAGAACATACCAATTCATTTAAACTCGGAGGAGTAGGTTACACTTTGTTCCAAATGAGTATAGTTTTGCATACTCAGATCACCAACAAATGAAAACAAGATCGTAACTTTGCGCCTCATCTACAAGGTACACCATTGGCTAAAGAGATTTTTGGTCATTTGCATTCGATAGCACGATATTTCTAGCCAACCCCCTCCTTTCAAGCTCAAGGGTCGGACAAAGAATCGTACATCCGTGCGTGAGCTGCTGCGCGCCGCGTCAAAATGAAGGCTGGCTGCGCGATACTCGGAATAATTGGATAAAAATGACCTCCGTGAACACCTTCTTGTCACGCTTGTCGTCATGGAAACAATCAACAATCAGCAGCCACCTTTGTCTTGATTTGCGACCATCAGCCGCGTACCAAACCCGGCAACTTGTTCCTTCCACAAATATACCCTGGCAGCAATTGTCCTCGCGATGTGCGGAACTACCGCCCAAGAACGTTCCCTTCGCGCTGGTCCAGCCGGCAGGGCAACCAGAGGAATGCTCCACATGGCTTCAAGAACACGGTTGGCAGTGTCCGTGGGTATTTCAAGAAGAAGAACTGTATGAGGAAAACAACGAGGAATGGCAACGAGCGCAAGAAAGAGGATGGGTAGGAAATACACCTCCACAAAAGCAATGGCTGCTATTCCAGCCTTGTCCGTTCCTAGCCAAGCACATGGCAACCATTGAATCACAACTTGCAAGACGTGGCGACGATGCCTGGCATTGTTTAGATATTGGTTGCGGATCAGGAAGGGACGTTGCTTGGATCCTTAGCCATTCCCCACGCTGGCGGGTATCCGCGTACGATTCACTCAAGGGCGCCGTCGATAGAACGTTCAAGCTAGCCGAAAATATGAATGTTGCCGATCGCCTGAATGTAACTCAAGCTAAAGTCATGGCGGATGGTGCCTGGAAAACATTCGATGAAGAGACGGAGAAACGAGTGCTGCTGCAAGAACAGACGAAAAAGGAACGCTTTGCACCGGGAATACCTGCGAGCCAGTTTTTAGGCGAAGCCAAGTACGATCTAGTACTCACGATAAGGTTCTTGGTACGTCCGTTGCTGCTATATTTACCGAGTCTCCTGAACAAGGGCGGGTTCCTTGTGATATCGCATTTCGTGGACGATGGAGTGCACGAATATAGCCAACCCCGCAAGGATCACAGGCTCCAACTGCATGAACTACGGCAACTATATGGTGGAATGGAAGACGTAGAAATTCTTGTGGACACAATTGAAGAGATTGAAGATGGTCGTCCAGTAAACTCGTTCATATTAAAAAAATTGTAAATGATATCATTTGCTGTTCTGTATATTGATAGCAGCTTGCTGTGGCCGGCAATTCGGGCTTGCATGAATTCATTCTGAGTGGCCAAGTACCAAGCTTAGTGCGAACAAAATACATATTTTCGTACAGTCTCTATCTTTCTGTACTATACCTGCATGAACATTTTTTCCCATGCTCTTGCTGCGCATAATTATCCTTTGTTCGGTTTAATGCGGATCTCCGTCGAAACCTAGCGTGCTCCTTTATGTGAACGAGAACGTCTACGTTGATATCTAAACGCTCCTCCCAAACAAACAAGTCAAAATTACGTGAAGATATGACCTGTAGTTCTGTTATAGCAAGACTCTTGCCGTGCAGTAAAGATGCTGCAACGTTGCTGCTGCCATCAAAATATAGCTATTCTTTTGGTTTAGCAGTTGTACCCACAAAAAGCAAGCGGCGATAAAATAAAATTCGTTTGGCGCTAGGTTCGTGTGGAATCTGCATCTCTTTCACTTCCGGTACACGACAACACAACATGGCTGCTCCTCACAAACTCTGCATGATTCCAGGTATTACATGGGCTGTATGTATCAGATCGAGGAATCGTTGCTAATATCATTTCTCTGCTGCCTATAGGACCTATCGAGTTCCATGAAGATGTCCTGACATCCATGGCTACCCCAGCCACTTCCCACGTCGATCCTCTCTTCGTGCCTGTTTTCGGCGAAACCATCGAGATGGTGCGCAAGGTTGTCCTGTCCGAAAAGGCACAGCCTTTCGTCGTGTCCGGCTCTGGCACTCTTGGCTGGGACATGATGGTCAACTTGGTTGAAGCAGGCGATGAGGTGCTTGTGCTGAATACCGGCTACTTTGGCGACCACTTTGCAGAGTGGTAAGTATGACGATAAGGTAGATACGAATGCGGGGGTTAATTGGCCGCGTTTTCTGTTTGACAGTCTGGAAACCTATGGTGCAAAGATTACGCACTTGCGCGCACCTATCGGCAGCCGTCCCTCTAACGATGAAATCAAGCAAGCAGTTGCTGCCAAGAAGTACAAGATGGTTACTGTCACTCACGTTGACACCTCGTATGTGTGGCGCGGAATGTGATCAGGGGCGATTGACAGGGCGTTTGCTGACTAAAAAATATCATGTAGAACCGGTGTCTTGTCTGATATCAAGTCTGTCGCAGAGATTGTAAAGGCAGCATCACCCGAGACTCTCGTAGTTGTCGATGGTGTTTGCTCCGTTGGCTCGGAGGAAATTCGATTCGATGCTTGGAACCTGGACATTGTCATTACTGGCTCACAAAAGGGATTGGGTGTTCCCCCCGGTCTCTCCATTGTCGTTGCCAGTCAGCATGCCCTTGAAGTCTTCAAGAACCGCAAGACTCCTGTTCCTTCATATTACTCCAACTGGAACAAATGGCTTCCCAGTAAGGACTTGAAAATTCAGGGGATGATGATGTGAATGTCAGAGGGCATGATTAGCTGACTAAAAATCACCGGGATCTGAACTTAGTCATGAACGCCTACGAGTCCCGCAAGCCTGCCTATTTTGCGACACCCGCAGTCCAATTGATCTATGCTTTGCACACCTCTCTCAAGCAAATCATTAGCCAGCCTATCGAAGAACGCTTCAACAAGCACCGCGAGGTTGCTTCCAACTTCCGCAAGACCCTCCGAGATCTCGGTTTGAAGTTGCTAGCTCAGTCCGAGGAGTTGGCTGCCAACGGAATGACCGCTGTGTGGTTGCCAGAGGGCATCCAAGTCGGCCAATTGGTATCCGGTTTGGCTGCCAAGGGCGTTCAGATTGCTGGAGGTTTGCACAAGGACTGTGCAACCCAATACTTCAGAATTGGGTAAGAAAGGAATAGAAATAGGATAAAGAGAGATAGAAAATGCGATTTTTGCGAGTATTGACACATTATTGTAAAACTAGACACATGGGTCTTTCTGTTATGGATGACAAGCGCCAGCATATTACCAAAGTTGTCGATGCACTGACTAGTTCGTTGACCGAGCTTGGCTATCAAAAGGCTTAATAAAGTAAATGCAGGACAAAAAGTGCGCGATAAAAAAAGAAAAGGAAGGCAGCAGAGTTTCATCTTTGCTTTGGCCCGGAGGTCATGTTTAGAGTTCAGAGAAGAGCCGTGCACGCCTTTTAATAGGCAAATGTTTACCGGAATGACAGCACCGCAATATCCGCGAGTCAACGTGCTCGGATTTCCCGCGTTCATCCTGACATATTCGAAACACCTAAGCTATTCAATCATGAAACAGCTTCTACGTTGATCCATATAAAGTGGCCGAGACCTGAGCTTTGAGCTATTGAGCTGCATTGCTTTCCTCTTCTTTTTCTTATCACTTGCTCTTTTTCCCGCCCTTTCTAGGTCCTATCCCGTATCACTTGGTAAAATGTATATTCTCTGCAAACTCTTGTATATTACAGTGTTTGCACTCTTGTCTGCAGCACCGCCGTACCTTCCGTTATACTACCACGACGTTCTACGATTTTCCTCTGACCAGATCGGATTCACTATAGCCATTGCACCCTTTATTCAATCGATTGCTTGCCCGTTATGGACATATCTCGTTGACAAGCGGCCGCGTTTGCATGGTCCGGTGATGGCCATCACAAGCTTCCTCGGTGGACTGGCGGTCATGGGTATTATGCTGGTAGGACGCTGGGTTGCCGAAGAACAAGAAGATACCCGAAGCAAGACTAGTACTTTATTGTCATCTTTCAGTAACGATAACCGCAGTAATACTCGAGTCGTTGTAATAACTTGTGCATTTGCTCTGGCTTTTGCATTCTTTACACTTCCCAACACTTCTCTGGTCGACAGCGCGGTTGTCAAGATGCTCGGACCCAACAAGATCCTGTATGGCAAGTACAGTAATTTATTTTTTTCTATGTGAATTACGCAATGTTTATACCGGTTCGTGTTATTCGACAGGAGAACAGCGGCTATGGGGCTCGGTCTCAACAGGTCTTACAATTCTGCTGGTCGGTGTTTTTATTTCTGCGTATTCGATCGAAGCATTGTTCTACGTGTTTGCGGGATCGACTGTTTGTTTCATCGTCTGCGCTGCATGTACCCACATTGAAAAGTACCAATCCGTAAATGAGGAAGAAGCGCGCTTGTTGCCGCCTCCGGCAGGGCCGACGTCTAACGTCATCCGCTACGTTGAAGCCGGCCAGGTTATCAAAAGCGAAGAGCTATTGCAAGAAGATAACGACTATCTGACCGCGCACGAGAACCCTTTGCTCAAGGTCACCAGCAGTGGATCGATCGTTTCCATGGCACGTACTATACGTGAAGAAGCTGAAGATGCCTTGGCAAACGGAGAAGTCAACCTTGCTCTCGCCATGTCACGCGTTGCATCCGTCGAACATTCGCTAACAGGTCTCCTCGTGGACTCGGATTCTGTCGAGCTGCCATCCTCGCACACACTGACATCACCACGTGTCCTGTCCTTCTTACTCACGACCCTTTTGTTTGGTATGGCCCTCTCAATGATCATCAACTTTCTGTTCCTGTTCTTCAAGCAAGAGCTGCATATGGGCCCAAGTCTCATGGGCTGGACCGGCGTACTTGGAGGAGCCACTGAGCTACTATGCTTTTGCTTTGCAAAACAGGCAAGTTTTGTTGCGGGAAATCCCAGAATATTATTCTGTTTGGGTGTGCATGTGTGAACAAGGTGTGGCATATTATTATGCACGCTAAGGATTAAATGGACATATTAGATGACCGAGCGCTGGGGTGTGACAAGGCTGATTGTTGGTGCCCACCTGGTCACTATTCTTCGCTGCTTAGCCTACACTTTGCTCAAGGCTGACTCACTCCCGAGCACGTTGATCGCATTGGCACTCCAGACGACCCACGGTTCGTAACAATCAACGTGCGTTTGCACCTAGAGATCGTCTCACTCTGCAAAATTTTGTTTGGTCTAGGCATTGGGTTTGCCGTCTTTTGGGGCACTGCTGTGAGCGAGATGGATAGCTTTTTCCCCCCTGAACAACGCGCTGTCGCGCAAGGAGTCCTTGGTGCTCTCCATGCAGGCTTAGGAACCGGACTAGGTGCATTGCTTGGAGGTTACATTGATCAGTACCTTGATATGCTTTGGGTCTTCCGCGGCTCTGCGATGCTATGTGCAGCAAGTATTACTGTATTTTGTTTAGGTCGATTAAGCAGTCGTTAATCCGATTACATAAAGTTTTGAAACACAAAGTATAATCTCGCTTTCTCACGCTATGGTTGATTATGACTGTATGGATGTTGATCAATGTAAGGTTGTTTCTTGCTTCTCAATGTCTTCTACTCTTGTCAATCGCTTTGCAAAACTAGTCTGTCGAGACTGTGCCATTGCTCTTCGTGCTCTCATCCGCTCTTCCCTGCGACGTAGCTCTTGTAGTTGCATCAATGCTTCTGCGGCAGTCTCTGGGTGATGAGCACCCGGTCTCTGATCGATTAGAGCGCCACTGAAAATAAGGTTGACTTCTTCCAACGACCGGCCCTGCGAGCAAATGATTCGTTTAGCATTCGGCTTACGGTATGAAGGCACCAGGTACAGATACGTACTCTTGTTTCCGGGTAAAATCGATGTACAACCCATGCGATGCATATGCAAAAGCAGCCAAACAGCAAGTAGGTACCCCACTGGATGGACTCAAATAGTAAAGGCGCGACAATTGTTATGATTAGATTAAAAAGGTAACTGGATGCTGTAGTCACTCCCATTGCGTTTGCACGGATGAGCTGCGGGTATATTTCGGCCGGGTATATCCAGCCCGCAGGACCCCTTGAAGGTGTCAGCTTGATAAACATGCGAAGTATCAACAGGGTCACTCACCAGCTTAATGCATAAACTGCCACGAACAAGCATAGAAGCACCATGATGGCGTAGGTCGCTGCGTCGCTGCGCATGTATACACTGATATCGTCGAACGAAGAACTTGGATTTACAATAATTTGCGGAGGTGTCGATTGAGTGGAGAAGGCACCCATCAATGCAGCCACTGCGACCATACATGCCGCCATGACGAGCGCACCGATGGTTAATATCCGCTTACGGTCCCACCGATCGATCTAAGCATAGCACTCAGTCATCATTTCTTGTTCTCAAGCTATATAGTTCCTTACAAAGAAAAAGACGGGAAGAGTGCCGGCCATATTCACTAAGCCGGCAACAGCGCTGCCGAGTATAACTGCATCAACCTCTGGCATGCCAGTCGCCCGAAGGATCCTTGGAAAGTAAAAACTATATGGAAATGATACAATATATAAGTTCCGAGTTCTGCTTATATACTAAGAGATCGAATTACTTACAGCAAGGCGTTGAACCCGGTGAACTGGGTGAAAGTATGAATCCCGGCTCCAAGCAAGGTCCGTTTTTGATAATTTTCGATTCCTCTTTCAAACAGGGCTTGAAACTTTTTAGACGTAAACGTTCTATCGAAGGTTACATCTTGCACAATGCTTGTAAACTCCATTAGTGTCTCGGTATCTTGCTTATTTCCACGGCTGCGTAGCAATGATAAAATGTAAAGTGCCTCATCGTATTCGTCGCGGGCAATGAGCCATCGCGGACTATTAAGAACTTCTTAGTCTTGGTACGGTCTCCTGTCAAGTATGGATATCTGAAAAGTACCTTTCAGGAACGAAAAACAAGCCGAGTAGCAACAATCCGCTAGGCATGATTTGAAGACCAGTCGGTATCCTGTTTCCAGATATTGTTTTAGTTTTTGCTACGGTTGCATTGCACACTGAGACTTGGTAATATTACCGCCATGCGTCGTGGCCGTCCATGTTGACTGTCCCGTATGCGATCCAATTTGACAAACAGTAGCCTACGGTCACACCCAGCTGATACAAGGTGATAATTCTTCCACGGTTCTGAGGACTGGCAATTTCGCTTTGATCTGGTTTCCCAAGAGTTTTAGTATCCTTGTAATCCATTTCGCTACTTAGCATCCTTTGACTTACACAACGGGACAGACATGCTAAGCATCCTGTGAGACAAAAAGAGAGACATTGCTCAGCATCAAGTATGAATTAACAAAACGGGAGAGGACTAACCCTACTGTAGCTCCAGTCAATATGCGTCCTACAATGAGTGCTCCAAAGCGGTTTCCGACGAGTTGGATGATGCTCCCGACAATGTGAAATATAGCTGCGACGTAAAAGAACTTCTTTCGACCCATGCCATCAGCCACGAATCCCGATGCCTATTGCTCTCTCCGGTCAGAAAACATACAGCCGTGCATTGAGAGCGAGCAACTTACAAAAGATGCGACCAGTGAAGATACCAGCGAGATGACGACAGCTGCAGCACCGTGGGCATCATCGTTAAGTGAAAATATTTCTCGGAAGATTGGGATTGCAATGCACGCTGTTATGACACCAGTGTCATACCTACAGAACGATCGGTTTCCTTTTGTTTGACATTCTGCGAATAACATTGGTTTCTATGAATATCAATTCTCTTACCCACACTGTAAAATTGAACAAGGTAAGAATGAGCCATCTTATGCTACGAAATATTGCGTGCCAATTCAATATAATCCTCACCATAAACCCGCCTATTGATACAAAACTACCAGGGGACACTTTAGTACGGTACCTTGATAAAAGTGCATAACCCAAGTACCTGCAAATAGCATATAGTCTTGTTTGCACAGGTAGTTGCATAGCCGCTTGCCACAAGAGCTATAGACAAAGATCGCGTTCGAAACACTGATCTTGGCACAGAAATGTAGGCGGACCGAGATTCGAGATGAAAGAGACTCGAACACAAAATTGTTGTGAGACGGAAGAGGAACAATCATGAAACGGTAGGTCAATGCGCTCTTTTTTGCTTCAGCTTGTGTTGCGCGACGCTTTTGCCACTTCTGCTCTCTTAAGCACCTCGATCAAACATAAAATATAAGGTGCAATGTTACAAGTCAATAATTGTAAGCAGCTTTAGAATGTTGGAATGTTACAATGTTCAAAATCAAAGCGAACGTATGCTAAATTACAGGGAACATGCAAAAAACGTTATCGTCGTCATGAAAACCATCGCCAACCCATTTGATACAGATTCTTCATTAACTACAGAGACTCTTTCGTGAGTATTCAGCTCTCTACAATAGAACAAGTGTGTTGAGACGGTGTGTACCTGAAGCCTCAATTTCGTATCTTGATGTACTCTGTATCGCTCGGGCATGAGCCACTCTGGAGGAGATGCGTCGGTGTATTGATCCTGTCCATCTCGTGCTCCGGCAGTAGCTTCATTGTTGCTCCGCTCTAAACGTGCTCGCTGCTCCGGTGTGGGGTCAGTCGCTAACCAGTCCTCCATCGTATCCAGGTAGTTCCAAAGCTGCTCGCCTGCGTGCGTGACGACCATGCACATTTCAAAGACTTCCACTGGTTTAGAGGCTGCTTTGCACATGACGAAGAGTGACTCGACGTCTCCGGAAACGAGAGCTTCCCGGACGCATTCCTCAAACGTGCCATCCAAGTTTGACTCCAGATAGAGACTCGTTAATTTAAAGAGAGATCCAAAAAAGTATGCGAACCTCAGTCTGATGTCTCTATCACGAATTAGCCGCGGTTTTCGGTCCAAGGTTGATGATCGTAAAACTTCTAAGGCAGAAGCGCATTGACTGCGCCAAACCCAGGTATAATCTCTAGGCAAAAAGGGTGCAAGCGGATATTTCGTGCTTCGTCTTCGATATTTCTAAACTAGCAGTCAGCACAGCAGTTTTCGAAAGTACATTCGATATTAAAAGAGACTTGCCGGATCGTGCAGGACGCGTATGCTAGGTGTATGGAGGTATATATGTCGGATCTTAAGGCACAAGGAAGCATAGTCCTTCTCCAGACCTGGACGCAACTCCGGAGAAAGTATGCGTCTAACGACGAGGTATTGCATGATGTCGAGGAGTTCTGTGAATTTAGATCGATGTTCAAACTTGGGCTGTTTCTCTACTGAATAACATATAAGCTGTAAAAGTTGATTCGCCAGATCCCCTTCGCTTTCTTGGCGTTCTCGCTCGCTTGGGGTGAATGACTCAAAAAGTCGCAGGAGTGAGCTGACTTGATAGTGGAATCGATAACGCCGAAGTACGTGATGCCGTACAATCGGCTCAATGCTGACAATTTGTAAAAGTGTATCTAGATCGTCATATTCTAGTTGTGTCAGGACTGCACAGAGAAGCTCGGTGGGCAACTCTTGCAGCATTGTGGAAGGAGCCGGTCAAACGTCAGCTTGCCGCACATTTTTTGCATTTTATGCAGCCAACCCCTCTGGGATCATCACCGCCTTTTCCTTTTTGCATACCTTCTTGGCCCCGAGACTTTTTTTCCCTGTTTCTTTTTCTCTTGAACTATAAACGTTTTTTTATCTATTACGATGGCGACCACGAGCACGCAGACTATAGAGCTAAAATCACTTAACGCGACAGACTCCTCGCTTGCCCTGAAAGCATTTGTATCTGAAGCTACCAGTATCTTGCAGCACCGACGTCCCAGAGACGCCGCCTTCACTCTTGAACAAGGCCCCGATGATACTTTACCTGATCCTTTATCGCTCAATTCTAGTAGAATCTCTGAAAAAGATATCACTGAAGTCAAGCGCAGGAAAGTCCAAAAGTTTTACCGACAGCAGAATGAACAAATCGATCATTTGCTGAGTCCGTTGAACTCGGATAACAACGAGGACCATGAGAAGCAGATCTTGAAGGTGAAAGTAAACCCGCCCCAATTAAACTCGACAGGAAAAACATTAAACTGTTGTAATGATCACGTAAAAGGTCAAGATTGCCGTCTATGGATCAGGAATGGCCAATGTGATCTTGTTTGTACTACAGATCGTAGCTGCCGTGTTCTCGGACTCACTGGCAATTTTCGCCACGATGTCGGATGCATTTATGGATCTCCTAAGTTCCGTTGTAATGATGTGGATGGCGCGTCAAGTGGCACGTCCGAACCCCATAAAGTACCCTGCAGTCCGTAATCAGAATAGACGCATCCTATTCGTGTATGCATGTCTCAAATTTCTGTCTTATTAGGGCAAAGCTCGGATGGAAACAGCCGCTATTATGGTAAGATCGCCACGCACGGAGTTAAACCCAGATCGTTGACAAGAGATGGAAAAATCTCGATATAGGTGGTATCCTGCCTAATGAGCTGCGTTGCTATCTTTTTGATTGTAAGCGGAGATTGCGATTTTTTACGTTTTATAGTACATTGAACAAGAATCCTTGCTGACAATTATTGGATATATAGATAGAAGCAGCAAAGAGACTCGCGACAGGAGGCAATGAAGGCCCCAACATGAGTACGTTGTCAATTGCGATGGTTTCGACAGCACTCGGTAAGATCTCCGTTGTGAGCTTAAATGCAGCAGAGGCTAAAGTTTTACCCCTACTTTTTTCGCCTTCGGAAGGTGTAAAGTTTCTCCTAATGTTTTACTGCATGACACTCAGAAACTACGCTTCCGCAAGGCTGTTTGCTCAGGATCATAGAAACGATATACTTGTCAATTCACTGGGTTTGATTACAGGCATCCTCGGAAGTCGGATCGCAAGCTGGATTGACCCGGTCGGATCGATTCTCGTTGCACTGGTCATTTTGCGCAGCTGGGTTTCAACGCTTATTGGTAAGAATGAAATCCAAATCTGCCGCGTCCTGCCGTGCACAAAGTAGTAACAATTGCGTCTGCATCAAAACATAGAACATACACAGCTCATTATTGGCAAGACTGCTGATGTCAGCTTTTTGCAGCGTGTCACATATATAGGAAAGTATAACACAACCAAATGCAATTGCTAATTCATATGACTGACACTGATACATAACCTACAGCTCTCACGCATCCTGGTGTGTGCCAGGTTGATACTTGCCGCGCGTATTATGCAGGAGAGAATCTATACGTGGAAGTTGACATTGTGTTGCCGCCTGAGATGCCGCTCAGGGATTCTCACGACATTGCCGAAAGTCTCCAGATAAAGCTCGAGTCAATCCCAAGTGTTGAACGGGCATTTGTTCACGCAGATTACGAGACTTCTCACAGACCCGAGGTAACTCAGAAAAAGATATAGCTAGGAGCAGAAACTAAATGCATCTGACAAATTCTTAACAGCATCAAAAAACCAAATAAATGATGATATGTAATGATGGATCATCGTAGAAGCAAAAATCCCGCCCATGCCTTATTGAGCTTAAAATGACTTCACAGACTGAAAAAATGAAATGCCGTGCATTGTCACGCGCGAATGAACCAGTGCGGACCGTTACAATTGCGGTTGGGCCGTAGATCTTTTCATTCTAGCTCTTTCTTGTTTTCTTCTCCTCCTTTTCTTTTCTCTCTGACACTTTCTGCCTCTCTTTCTCACCTTTATCTACTCCGTTTTACCGCATTGGGCAGGCGAACAGCTCTATGCATTAATAGCCATGGTGCCCGTCTGCACATCCTTTGGAAACCAAGACTATGGAAGAGAAATGCTTTTAGGTACTTTTCTCATCTGAAAAAAATTTATTCTACTATGACTCATTATTGAAATGCTTGTCTACAAGCAGCGACCCTGCCTACCATTATTCTGATGCACTTGAGCCTCGAGCGTCTAATTCCAATTTTTGAAAAAAATCGCATCGACGTGTTCCGTTTTCTATCGATGAACGATGCTGGTGACTTTGTCAACATTGGTATCTGCAACCCAGATGACTGCAGGAGGCTTGTCCAATGCGTACGGAGCATCCAGGCTCACATGAATACAAGAGGAATTTCGACATGCAGCGATCTCTCCGACATGACACCATCCCTTACAAGTTTGACAACTTCATCGTCGGCATCCTCTACGTCGTCTTCTACTTGCATGTCACCAACGACTCCGACTTCTCCGTCCCCTAACAATGAGCTATTAGATTTAAAAGAGGACGAGCGCCAGTCTATCCTCCGCGCCGTCGAGGCCTTTGATCGCTACGCATTGCCGAGTTCGGCATGGTCTCCAGGCAACCGGAGTTCGCCTCTTTCAAAACCTATCAATCACCTTGACAAAGGCAAAACTTCAGTGCGCTCATCATTTATGTCGGTCATGAGCGAGAGTACGATCGCTGAGGAAGACGAGGATGGGTACGAGCCGGACCCTCCGCCGTATCCGGAACCTTCTCAGTTAACGTGCCCCGAATCTGCACCCTCATCCTCCTCTTTATTACAACAATCGACAGAGCACCAACGACAACAACAACAACAACAACAACAACAACAACAACGACAGCTGCAGCTGCAACCACAGCCGCAGTTTGTATCGCGAGAAGGTAGACCGGGAACTGTAGTACCACGGAAGCGGAATTTGATGTCCCGGCTACCTCGACCACTTTCTATGCCCGCGTACTTTGCTAACCGTCTCTCCATGTCATCCATCTCGTCCCAAGACCCTCCCTCATCCGCATCATCATTTTCCATACAGCCTTCCCAATCATCCACCATACGTCCTGCGAGCCCTACTTCCACCATCACAGCTGACAACCCAAATCGCCGATCAATGATAGTAATGCCCATGCCCCCTCCTCCCGATTATCTTGATACCACACTCATGAAACGATGGGAAAAATGCCGGTCACTTATATTGCCGCGTGAAGAGGAAGGAAAGGAAGAGTTACCACCTTACAAATGCACCGTATACAAAATGGGACATGTGCATCTGAAGCGCGAGATGGATGCACCTGGGGTACGGAGCCGATGGCGCGTGTGGAGGTAAGACAAGCTGGAATTAGGTTGCATTGCTATTTGCCAAAAGAGGGTGCTAATCTTTTCGTGTTTTCTTTTTTCCTTACGTTGCACGCATATCATTAGAAAACTTTACGTAGAAGTGTGGGGAACTATATTGCGGATTTATCGGGCGGCACCCAATGGTGATAGGCACAGCAAATACTACAGTCGTCTGGGACGACACTCTAAACCGGCCCCACTCATGACCCTATCTTTGGCTGGAGCCGAAGCAGGGCGAGCATGGGACTATACCAAGCGACCACACTCGTTGAGACTAACGACGGCTCATGGTCCGCAAATGTTGCTTCGGCTTCCGACCCATGTGGAAATGATATCCTGGATTGAACACTTACAAGCAGGTATGGGTCCCGAACAGCCATTTCCTCCTGGCAAAACCATTAATTTTCCTTCCCCACCTCCCCTCCTCTCGCAGCAATAAATATCTCGTTAGACCTGGAACACCGCCCGATGCCCAAATTCATGACGCTGCCAACACGCACAGCTCTAACAGGCCGAGCAGCTACTCCCCGGATGCTTGATATGGAGCGAGCAAGAGAACAGCGTCGTCGAGAGCAGCGAGAAATGCTCATTTAATACAAAGAACGAAGAAGACCAAAGCAAACAAACAACACTTCCTCTATTTATGCATCTCACTTTTGCCATCCTCTTTCTTCATCATTTTACATTCCTTGGATATCAAGAGAATGAGCGCGTTCTCGATGTATCAAAAGATTTATACATTGCTGGTCTGTAAATTGCCATAAATATTGTTTTCATTGTATTTGCTTCGACCTGTTGTTGTATAGTTTCCTGCTCACAATGATTCAAACTAGAATTATTATCCGCGAGATTGAAGTTTGGATTTTTCCCACTTTAATGTACTTTTATTCAGCAGAAAAAACCGAGAGTGAGATTAACTATACAGAATCAAGATTGAGTAGGATGTCCAGAGTGGATTGAAGCAAAGATAAACTGTCTTTTGCCTTGGAGATTCTGCGTATCGATTGCGTAAACTGGAAATGGGTTCTCGTTCAGCGAGATCACACGAGTGCTTGGTGATTCAGCTCCGACGAGCATCCCTTTAAATGCGGTCAATTTTCACGCCTGACTAGTTCTTTTTTCTCTTTCCAATTCATTTTTCATCCTCAAACCTAACAATGCCCCCAAAGTCCAAGACCTCTCAAGCTACCTCCGGCTCTGCTAAAAAGGCGGATCATCCTACTGTAAGACTTTAACACGTCCTTGTTTTCTGTACATTATCCTTATATATGCTCTTCTCTTTTTCTAGTACGAAGCCATGATCAAGGGTAGCGACAAAAAATCATTCATCATGACGTGTTCACTCATCCAGTCTATCATGTATTAGATGCTATCCTTGCTCTCAAGGAACGCAAAGGCAGCTCTCGTCCTGCCATCAAGAAGTACATCCTTGCGAACTACAAGATTTCTCCCAGTGCTCGCTTCGACTCGTTGATCAATGCTGCCATCAAGCGAGGTGTTGCTAAGAACGTCTTTAGCCTTCCCAAAGGTATAATCAAATGAACAGCGCGATTTCCTCTGCGTGATCGGAATAATAACCATGCTGCTAGGAATGTCTGGAACTGTAAAGTTGGCGAAACCTGAAAAGTCGACCGAGAAGGTAACCAAGAAGACTGGCGATAAGAAATCCACCTCTGCAAAGAAGTCGACCACCGAATCAAAGGCTGGCAAGGCCACCAAAGCTTCCACTGCTAAGAAGGCTGCCCCCAAGAAGGCTGCACCCACCGTTTCCAGCACCAAACGCGCTGCTGCAAAGCCTCGCACCAAAACTGAGGAGAAGAAGACAAAGGCTGCCCCCAAGAAGACCACCAAGAAGACTGCTGCTGCCTCCGGCACCAGCGGCCGAAAGTCTACCAAGAAGACACCTGCCAAGAAGACTCCTGAGAAGAAGACTCCCGCAAAGAAGGCTGCTGCAACCAAGGCACCTGCAAAGAAGGCCGCCGCTAAGAAGGCACCCACCAAGAAGCAGTCTACCACTGCCAAGGCAGGTGTTAAGGCACCTCGAAAGGCACCTGCTAAACGCAGCAGCACCAGGACACGTGCCACCAAGGCTTAAACACGGCATGCAAATTTTTCGTGTTTTATCCAAACTCCAACCACTCACCCTTCAGATATTCTACTTGTACTTACATTGGCAGAGGGAGACGATCACCAGCTCCCTCCGATTTCCTTTATTCCATGTTTTCTTTTCTTCCCTTCTTTCCTCTTTCGTTTCTTTCCTGTACAGTCATGAACATTTCGTTGCCATAAAGAAATTAAGGATCTGCTAATTGGAACAAGTCCGCCGCGTAAATGACTGGTGATCTATGCATATTCTGGCAACCGTAACGCGAAAAAAAATGCCGAAAAAATTCCAAGCGCGCTTTCCCTCTCTTGAAAAAAATGGGAAAAAATTTCGCGTGTCGAAATTTTTTGTGTTCCTGCTTGGCGGAGGAAGAACATACTTTTTATTGCCTACTTTACTTTCTCTGCAAAAGACTGACGGTACCATCGGCTTCACCGAAATATGCCGTCTCTGCCATATTGCAAAACAGACCAACCTCATACACACCCGTCAGCAGTTTGATTTCCTTCAGCAAAGCAACTGGGTCCTCGATAGCACCAAAGTGAGCATCAATAACAAAGTTGCCATTGTCAGTAACAACAGGTCCAGCCTTGTTTACAGCCTGTGTAATTTCCATGGCAAAGTTACCATCTGCTGTATACACACACTCTCACACACACGCGTAATCCTCTTACCATACGCAAAGTGATCTTTTCAGGTTTCAGAGACAACTTGGACTCAAGGGCACGAATGACAGACTTGTAAGTCATGGGTACGACTTCGATGGGAACACCCTTCAACCACTGCAACGTCCGAGATCAGTCTTTTTCTTTCACCAAACTTCTATTTCCTTGTTCTCTTCCATCTAATCTTTTCGTCCACTGCTTACCTGGGTACCAAGTTTGGATGATTTCTTGCGATAGTCTTATCAATGAGAAAGTACAATGCGTTAGTAACATGTATATACAAGGCAAGCGTAGGAGAGCAGCAGTGCTTACCTGCAATGATGACAAACTTCTTTGCTGCTTCAGCTACTACCTTTTCTTGGAACTGGCATGCACCGCCACCCTTGATAGCATTCAGGCACTCGTCGACTTCATCGGCACCATCGATAGTAACGTCGATCTCTGGGTATCTGTGTGGGGGTCGAGATGTCAGCAAAAACAGGGTTTGTGTATGCCTCTTTATTCAGATCGACTCACTGTTCCACGGTTCCCATAATCAGCCCTCCTTCAATGATAAGGAGCTTGCTCTGGAAACTTGTTGGAATATAGACAATGTGCTTAAGTTCAGGACGTTGCAGGATACGCTCCACAGCATAGACAACGGTTGAGCCTGAGCCGATACCAACGACCTTGTGTTCAGGCTTGATGTATTCGTCCACGGCGCGGTATGCTGCCAACTTTTTGCCGGTCTCAACTGGATTTGACATTTTATTCGGTTTCGTTTGCTTTGTGTGTGGGTTGGAAAGTGCGAGGGGAGAAAGAGCAGGATAAGACTTTTAAAAACAAAGGATGCCAAGCGGGCGAGTCGGGATTAAAGTTTCAGTGTCCAGCAGACCAGGGCACCCACCAGCGAGCGAGGGGAACATCGCATTTTTTCATCCTCTTACCCCGCAAATGGGCACAGTCATGTGAAAATAACGGAGATGGCCAGATGAAGATTCTTATTCTTCATCTTGTACTGTTTTTGTGAATATTTGCGAGTTTGCTTTTTTGTTGTCAAGAGACAGTCCATTCCTTGGACACGTACCTTTTAGCCCAAAAGCTTAAATGCACCCATTTACGTCATACGACGATATAGAATTGCTTCCATAGAGTTTCTTTTGAAACCAAGGTTTGCGCACCCTCATAGATCATTGCCCGATATAGTATGTGAAAAGTCGATTACTTGTTGCTTGCTATCACAGTTTAGGTACAAAGTTGTGATATATTGACGAAAGGGGAATGGGTGGTTAGCGTATTGGATCTTTGAAGGGCAGAATTACTTTCAGCAAGGGGAAGCACTACAAACACATATGTAATAGATATATATATATATATATATAAATCATCATAGGGTATTGGTGGACGCGAAAGGTCTTGTCCGTAGGATGGGAGGATGGATGCTGGGTACGCCTAAATGTGTTGCTACAGGATTCAGAACACTGTTTGGGCTACCGCCTGGCCGTGTGTATCGAACGGCATCCATCATTGCCGCTGATGGAGAGCGATAAGTGTGGTGGCCGACGTTTGTATCGGGAGACAATCGACTTGATGATATTTTTTGGAAATAGACTGTGCTTGGATTTACCCATGTATTGTCCCTCTTTTGATGATGTTCCGGTTCCATTCTGCATTCTGGCTGCCGTGTGCTTACACGCGGAGGACCTCGGGAGTTATCCAATCGGTTCCTTGACCGAGAAAATACATCTGCGGATGGGCTGTTAAGGTCTCCGTTCGAAGAAGAAGCGACGGGGGACGAGGGCGACCAACTTACAGGCTGTGATGCTTGGAGCGTGATCATCTCGATATCAGAGTCGTCCAACAGTGCCCCCGAGTTGTCTTCAGGCGGGTACGATAGCTCAGCAGCAGCAGACGCTGGCGACGACCTGGTTCCCGTATATGGAGGCGATGAATGCCGTCTGTGTCCTGAAGAAAGCGATATAGACTTGCTATCATCATACGAAGACGGTCGCCGTACATGGGACATTTGACCGGGAGAAGATGTATCAAACTACCAATCCGCGGAATTAGCATCCGTTTGTGCAACCTCTCGTAAACAGCTCCATGTCTTTACCATAGGAAGAAGATCATTGGCACTTGCCATGCTCTCGGATGGTATAGGGTTATGACTTAAAAGGGATGCAAAATCTGGAACTCTTGGTCGGAATAAGGGTTGTTCCTGGAGCGGAATCGATGTAGGTTGTGTAGTGGCAAGAGCAGGAATAGCTGCCGTGTTGGTTGGAGTCGTTGTTGTATTTGTTGGAACTGTGATGTTCGAGCATGACGGTGAGGAGGGTCGGTCCGTAGCTGCAACGCACACAATGTATAATTGCTCCAGCGTGCTCGGTACAAAAAGGTCAGCACCTAGACCGCCGCCGAGATAGAATCGAGCTTCAAAGTTGATATAGCTGCCATTTGATGTCCTCAGTGCAATATTTTCCTTTATCGTCTGCGATCCGTTCGCTATACTCAACAAGGTAGCTGGCGAAGTGTTGGCGAAACAATCAGCTGTTGTTCGCTGTGTAGGAGGTAATGCCATCTTTTTGGTTGGGTCGGCCAGGCGACTGAAAGCTGTTGCATTGTCCAGCAAGCAACGATGTATCCGAGCGACTCGGTCAGAGTGTTCAGGGTGCACAAACTCATATAGCGAGCGATGAGCGAATTCATGAGGATATATTCCCAACAAATCCAATGTCTCATCTGATACCCGGGCGCAACAAGTCTCCATAGATAGAAATAGCTGTTGTTGAAAAGCGGGAAAATCAAGGTTAAGATCTGCCAATTACAGCGTCCGCAGTAAAGGTGCTGAAACACATACAGTTACCGTGCATTTTTGCAGCGCACTGTTGTCACTGCCCGCACCGGGTGGACTTGTCATTATAAACGATGATTGAACCAATCCAGACGGGAAGATTCCCGGTAGTACTTTTACGTTGCTTGTCACATTGCTGTGACTTTCTGCAACCGAAGCGAGTTTATCGCGACGCCTCGGTCGACCACGCTTCTTGTGCTGAGCATCAACACAAGTATCCTCACGGCCTGTTTGCACGCATCGTTTGCAAGGTCGAGACGCTAAGAGTCAGGTGCACAGTTACGTAAGAAACCCCTCTGTCTTTATACAACTATCTAACGCATCTACCGCTTACTTTCGCATGCAAGATGAGCTCTCTGGCAATTCACCTGGACCAGAAAAAAAAACAGTTTAATATCCATCTGCGCAAAAAGCACAATGATTTTGTTTGGTTGCTCACACAAGCTGCAGCAACGTGGCCCTTGCTTGGTCTCTTTTTGGGAACGATGGATGATCCTGCAGCCGATTCAGATGTCGTAGGCTTAGGCTCGTTCTGTACAATTGGAGAAGTTGGTGACGGTAACGAAAAAGCAGAACCAGCAGCTTCGTTCATATTAAGATAGAGAGCAAGGCCTTAAAAAAGATGGAAGAAGAGTGGAGAAAAATAGGTACGATTATCTCTGAACACGAAAACATGTCATGAGTACACAAATGGCAGGATTCCGCCCAGCCTATGCTATGCGGGGAATTATCGGAGGTTTTCTGCTAAATCCCCTAACGCCCGTAAGCTCACGGGCATCGTTCACACGCCATCTTAATGTGGGGTCGCATCCATGTGTGTGGAGAAGAAGACAGTTCCATTGTTTTGAGCAGGCTATTAGCCCGAAGGCATGTGCACACACGGATCCACCGCTCTATTTAAAATAAACACAGCTACTGGCTGGCAACGCTGTTGTCAAAGCGGTACTGCCAAACTGTAATTTTATCAAGCTCTAGATCTACACTCAATAGAAAGTGAGACGGTCCGCTGTCCCGTGTTCAACTGCAGATGTAAGGTGATCGAAACCTGGAAGCCGCGGAGTGATGATACTCAAGACTGTGCCACCTCAGATGCCAAGCAACACCCTAAATGTACTTTTTTCTTGTCATCTTTTACATGACGGCTAAATGCGGGACTACATGCAGACTAATCATTGTTTGATCCCGCGATCACCGAATTACTGGTAACTTGCTCTGTGCACGGCATCCATATACACCTCTTCAATTTGACAGCAAGTGCAAGGCATCACTGATTTCTCGTTGCATAATATCTGTACTCCCACACGAGAAGACCCGGGCTCACATATGGTAATTCTGGAAACACCGTTAACGGATCAAACGTTCTTAGCCCCTTGCCACGTTGTTTCCATCGATGTATCTGCTTACCAAGATAATAAGCAAAGAGGAGGTCAATTTAAATGATGTAGTACTATATATGGTCTGGATCATCCTCCAATCAAGGTTCATTATTTCTCTCGCCACTTTGCATATGGACTCTTGATCACTACTGTTTATTACTGTTCCACTATAACTTTAAGGTGCTGTCCCAGATTTTCTATGATTAGTATTTCCTCCTTGGTGATATAATATATAAGCTGGTAAATATTTACTGCTTTCATGCAAAGCTGAGTTAAGGAACTGTAGATTGATACTCTAGAAAGTATTTGGATCATGCCAAGTGAGAGCTCGTGTCCCTACACTTGACCGTTGAGCTTAGGAGTTAAACGGACTCTGGAGTCCGGTAGTACGTAGTACTCAGCATATAAACAGTCTGCAACGGGGCTCCGGAATGAAATGTCAACGAGCAGCCGTTTTTCCATAGCTATATGTAAATAAATTAAGAATACTAAAAGGGCAAAATAAGCAAATAATTAATACATAGAAGAGCCCAGAATAGGATCAGCAATGTTGACATTCATATGCAAATCCTGCTGTATGTTCTGGCGATTCCCATTCCTCCCCCTACCCCCAAAATCCAAAAGGAGAAGGAACTAGTAATTACTCCGTTAGGCATATAATTTTAAGCTCATTTCTGCGCCGTGTGTTTCCAAATCAACAACTGTAAAGTTGGCAGAGTCTATTTTTCGATAGGTCCGCGGGATGGATTGTGGAACAGTAAGGCGATGCCTAATTTCGCAAAGAATTTGGAATAATCGAGGGCGTTGAACATGATAGCACATGCGGAGTTCGCTCACATTATGGATGACCGCCTGCTAATACCATGAAGAGACGCCAGCAATTAGACTTTTCCGATAACATCATCACAGAGAAGAATCAGCATGGCAATAAATACAAGATCAACGACGATCGGGACAATTTTTGATTAAGCCATTTGATGTCACGCAGTATGAAAAGCCTTTTAGCAACTTTTTTTTAAAGAAACCAATTTCCAGATAAGTTTCTTAAAAATGTGAGTATCGTCCATTGTGATCCCATCATAAATTCTTTTAATTCCTGTACTTTTTGCTTTTTGGTTGTTTGTTGCTTGGCATTTCTATGCTCATATACACCGTCGTTGATCCGTCTTTGGATATTTCCAATACTTTCATGCTTTGTTGAACCGATACGCAGGAGAAACATGACATCTTTCGATTGCTATGGATCTGACAGCAGGCACCATAGGAGAATTTCCTACAGTTTTCCTGCATAAACCTGCAAATTGCATAACCTGTAAATCGGGGTCGCGTGTAGGATCCCTGCGTTAGTACTCAAGAACGTGCTTCTGTTATAAAAATCTTTCAATTGATTACGTACAAAACCTGTAGATTCTGTGCGCTAATTTAGTGTATGCGCAGACAACAACATTTAAGCAATCGACGACGAGAGACAGACACGAAGTTCATTTTAACTTCTAACTGCTGTTGTTTTTTGGCAAGCGGTGCTTTCAGTGAATCAATGAAAGGAAATTCAAATTGATGTGTCCGTACTTTGAATCACAGTGGGGGATAAAGAAGGTAACGCAAGCATCCAATTCGATTATAGGGTGGTGAGACTAAAGATTGTCGCAAGCTCCGTATTTATATCTCAAACTGATCAATATCTCACATCCCAAGCCTGTTCTTGATGATTGCTGCAAGCGTACAGAGCGAGCATGTGTGCAGGACATGCTCAACTCGAAACTCCATGCTGCATTGAGCGCTAAATTTGCAGCCGCCGCATTCTGGCTGCTTTGAGTATCCACTTTGCTTATATCCACATGGCGATGAAGCGGGTAATATTTAGCAGAGAAAATGATTGTGTATCCATATGAATATACAGACTATATTTCCACTTGCAAGGCTGTAGTAACGTTGATCAGCGACTTCATGCAGTTATGATCTTTGCGCTTTAAAGCGGTCTTGATCGCCTCCGGTCTCTCGCGACAGAATTCACAGACGTTTCATCATCAAAACTTACCAACTTTATGTTCCTATGTTCGCGAATTGGGTTTTTTTTTCATCCAGATATGTCTTAACCGCTTCTAACGTCTTTATTGGAACGGGTCGCGAGTATTCATCGCGTCAAATATACACACGCAGTGGAGCAAGACGTCTACTCGCCGCATAAATATGAATAATAAGTCCGTTGTGTTCACGATATCCAATATCTGATGGGGGAGTTGTTTGGATGATTGAAGATTTAGTAATCTGATGTATGGAGCTAACATGTCTATTTGTGAGGATTGCGATGGAATATTCTACAGACGTTACTGCGGCGAGTGTGATGTTAGCCCCTTATAGAAATCAAAGCAGCGCGTTCGTTCTCTACATGCAGTTCTTGCAAATCCATTCCAGGCATATGTCACTTGCAAGTAACTTTCCTTATCTCTGGATCGCGACGTTTTTGGGAAAAAACTTGCACACCCTGGGAAATTCCCCAAGCCCGTAGAATGCAAGACTAGATGACAGGAGTCATGGATTGCAATTGTTGAGAAATAATAGCCATGAAAGCATCAATCGAAGGATGTAAATTCGAATTGCAAGCGTAAATTGCGTTAATGTAATACAGTAAGAATACGTAGGGAATAGGGTACACTTATAACACTGCCGTTTAACAAACGTCTCAACACCTTGTTGTCCACGCTGCAATCAGTGGGTCTGATTGGTCTGGTGAAAAGGAAAAAAGGCGTGCGTTTCTCATAGGTACTGCATAAGTATCCCCAGCAACATTCGGATATTCACGGCCCGTGTGCAAAAGGGTTTGATGCATGTACAGACACTCGTCATCCGCGGGTCTGTTACGCAGTCGACTGTGGAACCTGTCAGATATGTAAAGTGACACGATACGAGATTGGCTCCGAGGTCTGGAAGGCAAGCGTTGGATGTCGTTTGAATATGCATAACTGCAATGAGAAGCAAAACGGGCAGAGTCAAACACAAGTCTTATGCAAAACTAGCTTTTCAGCATTGGTTTGAGTAGGACAAACTTCCTAGCTAGCTGAAAACCTTACAACAACATGATGAGTCTTGTGCTTGATTTAGGAAAGGAGGAATTCACTTGCACAATTTATTATTACTGGGTCAAAAGTATACACACGAATCCATTATATAGACAGAGAGCTGTAACTTTAGTATCGAAAAGTAAAAAAGTAAAGAAGGAAGAGTCAAGTGTGAACTCTACATGAAGAAGGATTAAGAAATAGGAAATAAGAGATAGAAATAGGGACTACTGATTAATCAAAGGAATAAAAGTAAAGGCAGTACATCTCTTCGGTACAATTAAGAGTGCTTCCAGCCTTGAGCGAAGGCAAGACCACCGATAGCGAGACCGAGGCCATAGAAGATACCGCTGTAAAAGAAGCGAACGAAGCGGTGCTCGATACCGATTTCAGTGAAGGCGTAAATGACAGTAAAGCCAAAGTAACTGTTCGAATAAGGACACCATCAGTAATTGTTCAACCTACTCTAGAAGGCAGGATGACTTACAGCCATGTAAGGATCAAAACAGCGCGCGTGGAACCGCCACCAAAAGTGTTGAGAATGACAACGCCCAAAAGCAAGGAGAAGTTATCGTGCAAGACGCGGTATGCGTTTTCAGCACGGCGCTAATTGATAACGAATTAGTGTATGCTTTCCTTGTTAAAGAAGAAAGGAGTACATACAGCAATGGCGCCACCTGTTGGCTTCCACTTTGATTTGTTTGCAACTTCAGGATCTTCCGATTTTCCTGTAGCAGACTTGTCAGAGTCGCCCAAGAGATGGCGAGTCCAGTAGACAAGACCCAACAAGGTCCAGAAGGTGAAAACTGCAATCCAAGTGTTGCGGACCCAGTAGTCAGAGACAAAGGCAGAAACGTCGTTGGCAGCGTCCATTGTTGTTTTGCTTGTTATCGATCAATCACTTGCTAGTTGAGATAACTTGATTTGAGGTACTCGACGCGCTACTCTCTAGGTCTTATATATCTGTTTGAAAAATGCTGTCGTGACCGCAGTGACGCTATCCATCTTTTTTTTTCTCTGTTTTTCGACGGCGGATCGGGGACTGCGGCAAAATGAAAAAGCTCTTGTGCCTCTGTGTCTCATCCTTATGATGCACTTTGGGCCGGTTTGTTGCCTTATAATTTAGCCGAGTCCACTTTACCACAACTAGTAGTTTCGACTAGTTTCTGCTCTCTAGGCCTTATTCTGCGAGCAATCAATCAATCAATCATTCACAAAAACAGTACCGGAACGTCAATTGTCATGACTTCAGACCTCAGTCTATTGACATTGATGACAAATTGTTGACAAGCCCCCCGAGCAAAACGCAATTTTAACGATTGTTTAAATCATTCTGACTCTAACGCCTGTCAAATTCGTTCTGGTGGTGTCGATGGGAACACAGACCATCATACGATCAGTCAATTGATTGTCCGCCATGCATGAATAAGCACATGTCCCACCCTCTTAAGCGAACCAAACTTGAGCCAGCAGGCGTCATTCCCCTTTCTTTTACGCGGTGGAGCGGGGGTTGTCGACGAATTTGTAGCACCAAGTCGGTGGGATGGACTTTGGGACGGTCGGTGCCGATTCATGCCGAGATTACAAATCCAGCAGAGTAAAACCTTTTCCTCCCAAGAAAGGCCACTGAAACGTTTTGACAGGTCAAAGATTTAATTAAAAAACACAGCGGCTGCTGTTGAAAATAAACCATCGTATCTAAAGAAACACAATTATAGGCGGTGCACCGTGCATCGCCTGCGTGAATGCATGCGCGCAGCATCTGGTTTTCGACGGGCCCGCGGAATGCACCAACAAAAACATCACCTGGTTCATACCTTGCATTGCAAAATGAACGGAAAAAACTTTAAACCTGTCAGCTTCGAGTAACCGTGGGCGATCTCGTTACACAGTGTTTCAGCACCTGACTTGTGTTTTCGAAAAAATTCGTTGCGATATGATGCGTAGCGTAATCTGATTGTGTTGCATTACAAATGTGTTGTGGAAGCAAAGATTACTGGCGCATTCTTTCTCTACAATCTCTAGAACAGTCTAGCCTCTTGCTTGTTCCAGAGCGCGGCAACAACAAAGCATTGCACAAAGCTTCTTCATCGTCATGGATGCAGAAGATTTTCACTGTTTCACAAAAACGGGTTAAACTTTAGCATCGGCGAACTTTGGGATGCTGTCACTACATTTGCAAACGGTACATTATATTAATTTGTAAGAGATCTCCTCTGCGCCATTAATATTCTCTTTATCATTTATAATCATTGCTTTGTAATCACGATATACTACGCATGTCAAGTAGCAGACATTTGTAATTGGGGCGATTTACGGAAAATCGAACAATTGTATACTGCGAGCATCGTACGCACTCGGTTAAATTAAAAGCGAAGATAACGATCTACGGAAAAACGAAAATAAACGATGATCCGCCGCAGCACTTGATGTAACGTCAACACTCCCAAGGTATCAGCTTTAGTTTTATTGATCAATGAGCTCTAAACTTATCAGGGACATGGTCTTCGTTGTCGTCGTGCTCCTGCCATTGAGGCCGGTCGGCATCGTCATAAGCGCGAGCAGCAGCAGCAGGAGAAGGAAGAGAGGATGCATCGCCGGCATGCTGCTCTATCCATTGCTGTTCCTGCTTCTTCTCCTGCTCTGTCCAGTCTGGAAGTTTACTGCGCATGTATTCTTGTAACGAAATAAGGCGGTCGGCGTCAGCATCGAGATCTTGGAACGCCCGGTTGATAATAGTGCCGACATGTCTCGCCTCAGGATCAACATCACGTTCGAGACCATACATGGATCGCAGCTCCATTTCATCCCAGAAGCCGTCACCGTTTGTGTCGTGGATTTTGAAGAAAGCTACTTCATCTGAGACTTCAATGTGGTGACTGTCCCGCATGTGTCTGGCGAATTGATCTCGCTCGTTAGAAATATGAACTTGAACCTATAATTGCATGCTTGAACGTCTTCTTACTGCTCTTCAAAGTTCCAAAATACGGATTGCTCATCGCAGAGAGCACTGGTAGCTGTCAAGGCGACAAGAGATGCAATCAATTCAAAGCGCATGAGAGTATACTAATATGGATGGCACTGGCTCGGAACGAGCTTAATGCCGACCACCGCTTAATCCGTCGTCGACGAACCAGCAAACGCCATATCAATTTTCAGTGGTCGGATTTGTCCTACCTGTGGAATATGGCGTCGCAAAGGAAAAAGAGCAGAATATATATGGTACACGGACACATGTATAACAGATGTAAAAAGTGGAGACTGTTTGATTTCAAGAAACTGAAAAGAGAGGAGGAAATAAAAGAAGAAAGAAGGGAAGGAATAAGAGGACAAGAGTATTTACAAGCTGTTACGATTTCTCTATCATGCTAATGCTATGCTGGTTTAAGACATGGGATAGCCACCACCCATCATGGGGCTTCGAGATCTCGGTCGTGTGTCCGGTTGGTGATGCGTATCTCGATAGTAATCATAATCGGGTGCACCGCCAACCTGGCTGCCACCATATACACTGCGGCCATCATAGATAACTGACCCTGCATTGCGACCTCCGTACATGCTGCGAGTGCCATCGTAAATAACAGAGCCGGCACCACCGCCGTAGCCACCGTATGCTCCGGCACCGTATGCAGGTGCGCCGTACATGCTACGTCCATCGTAAATAACGGAGCCGACAGCGCCGCCAGCGCCGCCAAAGCCTCCAGGAGGACCGCCCTTGGAGCCATATGAGTAGTAGCTGTGATAGCTGTGGCCGGTGACGCCAGTCTCGCGAGAACCAGTGGATCCCATTTCCCAAAGTTCTTGCTCGTAAACACTCCATTTCTTGAGAGGAATCATCTTTTCGTCAAACTTCTCGTCGTCATTGATAATAATCTTCTTCTGCTTATTGTCGCCGACGACAACACGCGTGTTACCCCAGGAGAAATCGTCAAAGTGCCAGAAAGAGTATACTGGAAGGAAGAACGAAAAGACCGGGATAGCAATAATGTAGAAGATCATCCAACCAATGTGCTGCCACTGACGTTTCAAGATAAACAGAATTGCTTGCAACGCATAGGTACCAGCAAGAATAGCCAACGCAAGTACCGGTACTGGTCCTGTCTTGGAAGCAATGACGTAGATCAGGTAGACAAGATAGACCACTGATACGGGGAGGGTCAGAGTACCGATCAAATCGATAAGAACAACGAAACGCATTGAGAAACAGCAGAAACCGCACAGATCCGGAAGCAAAATGAGTTCAAACAAGTTGTGCACTGTAGAGTTGATCCATCGACGACGTTGAGAGAGCAAGACCTTCCAACGTTCGGGAGCGACCGTTTTACACTGAGCGTAGGGAGTGAACTTCATCTTGTATTGCGGGAAATGCTTCATCATCAAGGTTGTAAGGAAACGATCTTCACCGAGGTGCAGCAGATTCTTCTTGTGCAACGTGTCAACATTGTTGTCGGAATACTCCGTGATCACCTTGGGTGATACAATAAGAGGCTCGTTCTTGACAGGTGTGCGGACGCGGTACATACAGAAACAGCCAGGCAGACAGGTGACAGAACCAAAGAGCGATTCGAAAGCCTTGACCAGGTGGTGAGAAATATAGTATTCGTAGACTTGAATCATGGTTGTCAAGGATTTATCTTCGTTGACCAGCTTAGTTTCGCCGCAGAGACCAATGATGCGACCATCATGGAGGAAAGTAGATATCATGTGGTTCAGGGCGTTCGGTTCCACTTCTGTGTCGGAATCAACCATCAGAATATACTCATAGAACGATGGATTTACGCCGATGACATTCTTGATCTGATGATACATCTCTAGCTCCAATGGTGTCATTTCGCCATCAAAGTGGACCTTGCTTAAAAAGTTCATACAGATAAGCTGGGAATCACGCTTGCCACGGTTTCCAGGTTTAGCACGCTCTGAAGCCTTGCCGACCTTGACAATGACTATGTAAGGCACAACGTGACCTTCGCATTCATACAAGCCAGAGTAGACTTTGCCGTAATTGAGCTGCTTGCTGCCTTCACCGATAGACTTGAACATGAGAGGCTCAGGATCGTTCTTTGTGTCGTAACCCAATACATCTAGTACGATTCGAGGTGTGTGGCGATCGTTTCCGCTACCCATAATCATACCGTCGGCAATAATAAACAGCAGCTTTCGCTTGTCATCGTAGTTCATGCAAGTCAACGAGTCGATGGTCTTCTTTAGAGACTCCTCGCCTTCGGTGTAGCAAGGAACTTGGCAGATGACAAACTTGTCGTGGTCTTCAGGAGTAGGTGCACCTCCAAACTGCAGAGCAGCCAAGAATTTGACTAGGGTGACCAAGCACATCACAAGGGCAAATGCCAAAAGCAAATAGTTGCTAAAAGTACACCGTGGAGTCTCGCGTTCATCGACCTGGCCAATGTAGAAGAAGTTGTCAAGACAGTTCATATTCATCGCCTGTTCTTCGGCAGACATGGCACTCTTGTATTTGTTCCAGTTATCAGTGGCGTCCGTTCCGCTGAACTTTTTGAAGATCTCCACAACTGCCGAGTTCAAAAAGTTGTAATCACTCGAGGCGGATCCGCTACCATAGTAGTTAGCAGTAGAAAGATAGTCTGTAATATCATAGACTCTGCCGTTGATAGCCAACGCCGTTCGACCCCAGCCTTCATAATCCTCCTTGAGCGTCTTGATAGGAATGACCAGAACACCCTTCTTGTAGAGATTCATTTCTGGCAAGAACACATTCTTGTACCAGCTGTTGCTTGCCATGTCCGTCAGCGAAGTAATCTGAAGTTGGTCACCAGAATAATGGACAAATGGACCGAGTACAATGGAGGAGTTTGGTTGGATCTTTACTGTTGAAGAGGTTACCAAGCCGGGGCAGGCAACGGTGAGAGGTGGTGGGATGGTGTACGATACATCCAGACCAGCGAGTACTTCCATCTCATCCGAACCAGCAGGAAGTGAAGTCGTGCCGTGGTCGCTTCTTGCAAAATTCGTGATATCGTAAACGATACCTCGGTGGCTAACGTACATGTCGTCCTTGACATTATGTGCTTGGACGTTGGCAGAAGAATACATGGAGCGTGTGCCGGGACATAATACTTCACCGAGACCGACAATGACGAAGATAACAATACCAGAGAAGAACAAAATAAGGAGACAAAGAGTTGTTTTTTCACGCCAAGCCATTTGGATGTCTTCACGCTTCATCTTGCCAAACCATCGCAGGAAGGGGCTTGGGATCCACCACGTCATAAACCATACAAAGCGAACCCACCAGATACGCAGAGCAGTAATGGGCATTTCTTCGACCTGTTGGTGTTGAGGTGCTTGATAGTCTTCCACCATTTTGCTCATATCCATGTTGGGACCAAATCTTTTCATTCACCCAAAGTCAATAACCGGAAAATGCAGTGGAACGGCCAGATATTCAAACTTACCCTTCTGCTAAGCCTTTCATTCCCCATTCGGATTCTTCACCCCATTGGCTTCCTTCATGCTTGATATCTTCGCTGATATAACTTGCACCATCCTCAAAGACTGAAGAGCGGACCATGCCAGCACCGAAGCCAGGAGCAAGATGGCCTCCATCTCCGTATGCGCCACCGGGAGGCAATAATCTGTCGTTGGCATCCTGATAGTACATTTCTTGCTGGTCATAGCCGGTACCTTCCGTCATCATGTCGGAATTGGCTGCGCCCATTGCTTTGGCACGAGCACGTTCCTCCTTTTCGGCAGCACGGATGCTATCTTCTAGCTCTTTCCAGGTCTCATACGAAAGCCAGATCATGTCAACACCAATGAACGCTTGAGTTTGAGTCCAATTGAGTATTGTGTAAACGGCCTCCACTCTGCTTCGTTCTGATTTGCTTTCGTCGATTTGCAAGGATGCAACCAGGCGATCGTATCGAACGAGGAACTCGCCAAAAGTATAGTAATTAGCGTATTCTTGCGCACATCGAAGCGTCAAGTCTGGAAGCAAGAATGCCCTGATTTGCGATTTAACACGCTTAGCATCGAACATATCGCGGGTCTGCATGTCGTTCGGGCGAATATGAATAACGTTGTAAATACGGGTATCCGACATGGTATAGAATAAATCCCGCAACGTCATATACAGTTGATCCATGACAGTCGTTACTTGCATGTTCTGATAGGCTTCTTCTGCATCCTTGACCATCTTTTCTGCATCTCCACTTTCAGCGGCAGGTGAGGTTACCAAGGCTGCTTCGGTGTTGCCACGTCGTTTTCCTGGGCGCTTCATGGACGGTGCACGAGTAGGCTTGCTGGTGAGCTGGGCCTTTACAATGGTACGTTCGTCTTTTGGATGCGACTCTGTAGCCATAGCTGAGCTCTGGAACAGGTTGGCAACAAATGCATTGGAGCTACTGTCACGGAGTAAACTAACGAAATCAGGAGATAGCGCATCCAAGTTCTTTTCGACGAAGGATTCGACAGTGTAGTGGACAGTGCCAGAAAAGTGGCTGATGCCGAAACTATACGTTTGTGATGTCTTTGCAAACGATGAGTGCGAGCCAAATTGACGCTGGAGGTTGGCCAAAAAGTTGGCATCTGTAGCTTCAGTTGCGCCGCTTTGATATTTTGCACAGTCGCGGTCCATGAGACCAATCACACCACCTAATCCCAGTGCTGCGGACTTGCTAATGTTCTTCTCCCGGACTTCCTTTTCCTTGCCGACCAGCAGGTCCAGGCAGCCCGAGTTGTCCATGGTGATGACCCGAGGCAGAGGGACACCGTCCCGCACCATGATTGCATTCAAGCCCTCGTCATCATTGAAACGTTGACTGATCAAGAACTGGTGAACACGTTCGTTGGCAAAGTTGGCACTGAACTCTTCGAAACCGTTGGTCTTGAAATTCTGGAAGCCAAATTGATCCAAGATGCCAATAAAGTTGGCAGGTTCACGGTCGGTGTAACAGATCTTGGTGTTGATTGATTCCACAATCCACAGAAAGAGTACATTGTACAGAGCCTGCGCCATTGAGTCACGTTGTGCCTGAGCCCCCTGCTGGTTCATGAAGACCGTACAGAGTTCCTTTCGGATAAGTCGAAGCTTGTACGTAAGCGAGGTCTCGAGCTTTGATGGTGATACACCCAGCATGGCGGCGACAACTTCGAGGACATCTTCGTTCTTTACGCTGCAGCTTTCGTTGTTCATCGTTGCACCATCGCGGTTATCGACAAACTGCAGGTTACCGAGATGGAGAATTGCCGCTAATAGCTGGAAGATTTGTGTCACGGTCTTTGCCTTGAAGCCGCAGATTTTCAAGGCGCTCTTGAGATCCCCGAAAGCGATCTCGTCGTTTCTGTCCGGGGTTGTGATGCATTTCGATTGATTGAGATAATGGAAATGGTCTGCAGGGAAGTTGATGTGCAAGGCATTTTTCTCGTCAACGGTTGTACCAGCAAGCAAAGAGTAGAAGACATGGTATGTGCGCTCGTTGAGGGGAACGGCGGTGACTCGGTTCTTATCGAAGGCATAAGTCAGCGTCTTTGCACCGATGATGCGGCCGCGCTCGCTAAACTGAAGTTCCTGGAACATTCCAAACTTGGAAGCGGACGAGTTCTGAGCCGTGCGAGCATGACCAAAGGCTTCCAAGATGGTAGCAGCATTGCGTATCTGTTGCTGTAGTTTGTTTTCCTTTTTGCTGTGTGTGGACAGCAGGGTCAATTGGCTGACAAGGTGTGATCGTGTTATACTCTTGCCGGAACCTGTTATACCACTGTTTCAAAAGCACGGTAAATAATTGGGTATTGCCAAATTTGAAGCCGACCAATAACACCCGCGCCCTTGCTGTACACGTCGGTTCTCTCCACCCCTTTCTCCTTCCCGTTTGTAAAGGACGAAATTGAAGAAGGAAACGCTTACCTGAGAATAATGCTCTGATCCTCGCCAGTTCTTCGCATGTGAAAGTAAGCTCTCGTAGCGAGATCATACACATGTGGTTGCAAGAGTGGCTTGTTTTCAGATACGTCTCTGTACCCGGCGTCCGCGTAAGCCTCCAGCGTGGCATCATTTGCACTGTCAAGAGGTTGATAGGGGTTGAGAACGATGAGGTTTGAATGACCAGCACGGGTATAGATTTGGTTCCGCTTGTATCTGCTCTGCAGCAGATTCGATATGCTGTCTTCCGTTGGCGGCTGGTTCGGCGACGTTAGAAGGCAAGACAGATCTGTGCGAGAATCGTCTTGCATGGCAAAAAATAATGATGAATTGATTAGCTATTGCGTATTAAGTTCTTTTTCGAAATGACAGCTGGTTCGAGATGAAGGAGGTGAACTCAGCGAGATGCTGTTCTAGATGTACAGAACACCGGTAGCAACAGTGGCAACAATCGTGCCCGGTGAAAAGTTATGTGAGGAAAGGGAGAAGAGGATGCTAGTGGAAAGCAGAAGAAAAGGATCCCCTCTCTCCCTCAAGGTAAAAAATAACTTTTTTTTGGTTTGCCAGACTGTGCTACCTATTTTTGCAACCGCCCTTTCCCATCCAGATTGTTCTAAAAATGGCAGCTTTCCCTTCATTGCTATGTCGTGAATGACATGCCTTTTTCCACTTTGATAGATTAATCCGTACGTGGCTTTTTCCATCTGTTGATACTTTGCTATGTGTTTTTCAAGTTGTTGAAATCTCCACCGACGCCAAAACTTAGGCCAGTTTAGAGATCGACCGCGTAGAATGCAAGCAAGCAAGCACATCAACGCGTATAATGAAAAGTCCCGTCACCTCCTTTCCTTTGCTCTCCCGTCCACCCATCGAAACTCTTTTGGCTGGATGAAACCTGAATCATCGTTTCTGCATGTCTATATAAGCGATCTCAGCGAAAACGAAACGGATATATTAGTCAATACTTGTTTTGATCGAAACGACTCTAAATCGACACTCTTTTGGTACAGCGCGGTGATCTTGCACCACAAAATTTGGGCACATGCAGGACCCAAATTTCGTACCCAGACGACCGCAAATGTTGCAGTGGCAGCCACCTTCTTTCTTGTGCATCAGCCCAGATGATAGAATTATTGCTTCAATTTATCGACTCCTCCTTCATACATATGCGCACAGCGTCATCAATGATAGACTACTCTGCATTTCTGTAGTGAATATATTTACCTTCTGTGATATAATTGTCGCTAATTCTTTCGACAGCTATCCCGAACCATGCAAATCGATTGTACTCAAAGGAAAACGCTCCCTCACGGCAGGATGAGAGAGACTCCTCCTTGCTCGCGGCACAAATGTAACCTGCATTCCGGAATGGATTTTCTACATCCGCTAGATTAGCATCATACCATGCAAACCGATGACTGTTTTGTACCGCCACTAGGCAAGATATCTTTGTCAACAGTACCCGAATCCCTTTATGCTACAAAGCTACTTTAGCTTGCACATGGACCGGCCCAGAATTTACCATACTTCGGATAGTTCCCGAGATGGCCTCATGCCAGGTTACATCTGTGCAACAATGCAACTACCCAAAGCAAGCACTAGTGTTTGGCAAGCTTATATATATCATATGGAGTACATACACTCATCTATCTTTCCATATTCAAATTAGAATAGATTCCAGCATAGTGCTAGGAACGTATTGGTATATTCAATTTAGCAGTAGCAATATTCAACGGTTTTGCACAGTGATACTACAATCTAACGCATTCTCAGTCTGCCACAGCCCCTTTCTGTAATTCTTGGGCGAGGGTCGTAATCAGACAGCTATACCCATCAATATTACTCGAAACAGAAAGATATTCATGAGACTTTGTTGCTGATAACATTTCTCCTATGCAGCTTAGGAAGCATATTGTAGCATAAAGTCAATCTAAACTGTTTCTCATCAATGTTTTGAGAGAGAGAGAAATGATTTACACTTTGGATCTCATATTTGGAAGCGTGAGCACCATTTTCCTGGATGAATAGGCTGCGATAGGAAAACTCGACAGTAAACTATACACTATATATTTTGAAAGATGCATAGTCAATAACGCAGGATACAAGAAACATATACTATAGACAAGATAAGCGCTTTTATATTCTTTTTTATAGAAAATCAAGGGAAGGTCACTGGCGACATAACCAAGCTTGGTTTCCTTCCACCACGAGGTGTGCGTGCGGGTGGCTTGGTCGGCAGGTCTGGAAAAAAAACTTGCTGTCCAGGCAAAGTTGCACCTCCCCTCTCTTTTTCCGCCTCGATGCTGGTCCTTTACGAAACAGCCGCCGGCTACGCTCTTTTCAAACTCGTTAAAGACGGCAAACTTGACAAGCCCGAAGAGATCTGGAAGGATTTCCAGACTCCTGAGCAGGCAAACAAGACGTATGTATTCTGACATTAGATTAACTCGCTGCAACGTCACGATAATTGTTACTGACGAATTTGGTACGATAGCGTTAAGCTCAAGGCATTCTCGAAATTTGAAAACACAACTGACGCTCTGTCTGCCGTCACCGGCATCGTCGAGGGCAAGGTGCCCAGCAATTTGAAAAAGTTCCTGGAGGAGGAACTGTCCGAAAAGGACAGAAAGAAGGAAAAGCTTATTGTTGGCGATCCTAAGCTTGGTAAATTGCTGCTCGATCTAAAAGGGCAAAGTGATCGAACTTGACATGCTAACTGTGTCGATTTGATGAATAGGCAGCGCTCTCAACCAAAGTTTTGGCATCAATGTCTTGTGTGATAACACTGTTTTGGATTTGTACCGTGGTATTCGCGAGCAATTTGAATCTCTTGTCACCGGTCTATCCTCTTCTGATTTGAACGCCATGTCTCTCGGTCTTTCCCACTCTCTCTCACGTTACAAGCTGAAGTTCAGTCCCGACAAAGTCGACACTATGATTGTTCAAGCTATCGGTTTGTTGGACGATCTTGACAAAGAACTCAACACATACTCCATGCGTGTCAAGGAATGGTACGGCTGGCACTTCCCTGAAATGGGCAAGATCATCACCGATAACTTGGCTTACGCCAAGGTCGTCAAGACTATGGGCTTCCGTTCAAACGCTCAAGAAACTGACTTGTCAGCAGTTCTTCCTGAAGAATTGGAGGCTGAAGTCAAGGAAGCTGCCGAGATCTCCATGGGTACCGAAATCTCTGATGAGGATATTGAAAACATCCACGCTCTTTGCGACCAAGTTATTTCCATTTCGGAATACCGCACTCAACTTTATGAATATCTCAAGAACCGCATGAATGGTATGTTTAAATTCGAGCATTTGTTTCTGCTGTTTTGCTAAAATATTTTTGTCTGTATAGCTATTGCGCCTAACTTGACTGCTCTTGTTGGTGAATTGGTTGGTGCCCGTTTGATTGCCCATGCTGGCTCCCTCATGAATCTTGCAAAGCAACCTGCATCTACCATCCAAATTTTGGGTGCTGAAAAAGCACTTTTCCGCGCTTTGAAGACAAAGCACAACACACCAAAGTACGGTCTTATTTTCCACGCATCTTTGATCGGTCAGGCCAACCCCAAGGCCAAGGCCAAGGTTGCAAGAATGTTGGCCACCAAGGCAGCCATTTCTCTGAGAGTCGATGCCCTTGGCGAAACTGACAGCAACGAGGTCGGTATCGATGGACGCACCAAGGTTGAATCTCGAATCCGCATGCTTGAATCAGTATCAAACGCACGAGCCAACCGAGACCGCACACAGCAAAAGCAACAGAAATTCAAGTTCAACAAGACCGCACAATACAACACCCAGAACGATACCGTCATGACCGAAGCACCTGCGGCTGCTGCTCCTGCTGCTGAAACGCAGCCCGCAAAACCTGCAGAATCCAAGAAACGAAAAGCAGATGAGATGGAAGAATCCAGTGAAGACAAGAAGGAGAAGAAGGAAAAGAAGGAAAAGAAAGAGAAGAAGGAGAAAAAGGAAAAGAAGGCCAAAAAGGCCAAGAAGGAGAAGGAGTAGAGATCTGATTATTCGTTTTTATTTTTCTGCATTACTTTTACGCACACTTTTTTTTGCTTTTCTTTTCGTTGTTTTGTAAATATTAGCATCAAAAATCATATCGATGTGATGTCCTCTTTTTTCATTCGTAACCTTCTCCGTGTGTCTGGTACAGTGTGGAGTAATCAGAGCAAACCTGGTCTGTTACAAGGATGTTAAGAGTCTCTGAGAACTTTTGCAACATTGAAGGTGTAACTTGACACCAGAAACGTGCCAGGTCCTTGTCATTGTGTTACATACTCGGTAGTATTACCAACTGATAAAAAAGTTTACCCAGCATACATAGATGAACAGTTTTGCTCAGTGCTCAGCAGGAGGCTATGAATACGATGCGGGCTAACTTTAAAATTTCAGAGATGACCAACGCGTAACTGAAGTAGTGAGTTCTTGGAGTTCTTGCATCTGCTGCTCTTGGATAAAAGAAGAAACTGCCTCGGTGCTGCTTCTGACAATCACAAGCATTTCAGCTAAAGCGGGCGGAGCTCAACCAGATACGTGACACGAATCTGCGGGAATACAGATACTTGTTTTAATCTATGTTCAGGAATGGATGATGCAGGTTACCATGGAAGCGATGGAACCTTCAGGATTTAGATGCAATCGATCAATGCATTCGTGCACAGCAATGACGCAGTAACACGCTCACATGGAGCAAAACATTTTGCATATTATTTATTGACGCTTATGCTCGCAAATATGTGCATATTTGTCAAAGATCTGCAATTCTTCTCAGCAATCTGACGCACGATTTCGTGCTGCTTAGTATTCCAATGTTTCCGGTTGAACTAGTGAGTTGCGCCAATCACACGACGGTCTCGGAAGGGATGATATGGGGTAAGGAGCTGCAGAGTTTTGTGCATGTGTAAACAAATAAGGTTACAAAGGATTGGTAGTGTTCGACGGAGAGGTGGCAAAAAAGAGGAAAAATACATATTCAAAGGTGAAAGGCAAAGATCGCGTTGCATCGGAGAGATTGTTTCCAACCTGGAGCAATGCCGGTTTGCCGATGAAAGCAAGAAAAAATTAGAGTCTGTTGCACAAGCTAGTGCCGACTTTGGCACATCTATGTTTGATAGATGCAGCAGTTACCACTTCCTGCAGTGTTTGAAGCAGTGCTCGGAAGTATACCCACAACAGGCCAAGTTCTTGTTGCCTGTTACTACTAGCTGCAGATTCTATATCGAGCAGTTTCTATTCATCCAAAAAGGAAGAAAAAAGCAAAAGACGGGAATAAGTGTAAATTTGGGACTCAGCAAGAAAACCTATATCTTTTCAAAAGACGTACCTATCTTCTTCACTTTCTTCTACTTCTAAAGCTTCCAACCTGGGAAGCCCTTTGATACCTTCTATTTTACCTGTATTATACATATTCTCTTTATTTGGTTTTTTTCCGCAAACATACGAGAACCATGGGCGTCGAGGTCATTCCGGGCGAGCTCGACCCTTTCTCCATTGCCATCGCCATTTTGAGTGGATTCATTGTGATCTTTGGCTTCGTGTCCATGTTTGTCAAAGAAAGATTGTTTATTTCGGAAGCCTGTAAGCGGTCTCGCAGCAGCACCTTGTTACTATCGAATGCAAGCTTACCGGGTTATTTTAGTCGTGGCACTCGTTGTCGGTATAATAGCTGGGCCCATTGCAGCTGACGGATTTGATCCGTATGAGTGGGGAGACACGGACATGTTTACCAAGCAAATTACCCGCTGTATCATTGCGATCCAGGTACTGCCGATATCATACTTGGGTTGTTTCGATCCTCTTCTGAAACAATTTTCGCAGGTTATGGCTGTCGGAATCGAGCTGCCAAAGTAAATCGTGCTCCGAGTTAGCTCGATCCCTTCCTGGTTGTATGCTAATCGAATTAACTATTCTAGACATTACATGAAGAAGGAGTGGCGAACCATGTTTATGCTGCTGTTGCCCGTCATGCTGTTCATGTGGCTAATCAGCGGCTTATTTATTTGGGCATTCATACCTCCATTGAACTATGTGAGTAACCACGATTCCTTGATCCGTGTACGCTTGTTGCCTCACATGATGTAATTTTCAGCTGCATTCTCTTGTCATTGCCGCCTGTGTCTGTCCGACTGATCCTGTGAGTTACTTATACCTTTCTTTGCGCTGTTGTTTGCTAACCAATCGCTGTCACTAAGATTCTTGCCAACTCAGTTGTTAAGGGCCGATTTGCAGAAAAGCACGTTCCAGCCCATATTCGCAACGCCTTGTCTGCTGAAAGGTACCATGCAAACCTTGCGAATAAGGGTCAACGCTGCGATGCATAAGACGCTGACTGCTATTCTTAGTGGTGCCAACGATGGTCTTGGATTCCCCTTCCTTTTCTTGGCCATTTTCCTCATTGGCGAACCAGGCACTGGGCATGCTATTGGTAAATGGATTTACGAAACTTGTCTTTTCCAGATCGCTTTGTCATGCGTCATTGGCATTGTGGTCGGTTACGTTGCACGTAAAATTCTGCAATGGTCTGAACGCAAGTAAGTCGTTTTCCTCTTTCAGATATATCGAGGGATTTTTGCTGATTACTTGTTCACTTGTCCAGTCATCTTATCGATAAACCTTCTTTCCTAAGTTTCGGTATTGCACTTGCTGTAAGTTTGCATCACCATGCAGCCTGGTACCACGTTGTTTACACTCAGTTCATTCTGCAACTAGCTGTTCCTGATGGCCATGACAGGCTTCTCCGGCAGTGATGATCTCCTTGCATGCTTTGCTGCAGGAAACGCCTTCTCGTGGGATGACTGGTTTAGAGAAGAGACTGAAGAAGCACATTTCCAGGAAGTCATTGATATGATGCTTAACTTGGCGGTGTTTGCCTACATCGGCGCGATTATTGTAAGCTCTGCTCCGTTGTATGGCAGATCACATGTTACTAACCCAACTCTTCTTTTTGTTGATAGCCTTGGCATGAATTTGGAAATGCGGAGATCGGCTTGTCACCCTGGCGCCTAATTGTCATTGCTATCCTGATTTTACTGTTCCGCCGATTGCCAATCGTCATTGCGCTCAAACCCGTTATGCCAGCATTGAAGACATACCGAGAAGCAGTTTTCAGTGGATGGTTTGGCCCGATGGGTGTTGGTGCCGTTTTCCTTTCAACTATCGCGAAAGAGGAGCTGGAAGCCATCTACGAAGGACAAGCTGAAAAGCCATTGACGATAGAACTTGTCAGTCCCATTGTATTATTTATTGTTCTTGCATCTACACTCGTTCACGGCACAACTATCCCTCTCTTCCAACTCGGCAAACGCATTCGAACGCGAACTCTCTCCATCACCAGCACTGGCAGCACGCACCGTCTACCGAAACTCGCCCAATCCCTTAGTTTGAGACGTAACCACGATGAACAAGACTTGGGAGATGGGACGTGGAGTCAAACTCAGCGCAACACGCTCATTAATACAATTCAACGTAAAAAGGAAGAGGAAGAAGAGGCTGGAAAGCACGCCAATGGATTGTCACAGGACCACAAGGCCATCGAGATTGACGACGGTGCTGCTGAGGAAGACTTTTTGCCTGACGACTCTGACGATAAACTGGCACTACCACCATCACGGGGTACTGAGGAAAGAAATTCCTCGGCGCAGATCCAGTTCTTGGAACCAGTCAAACCAAAACCCACGTCACAGGCGAATCTTAATGTCGAAAAGAACGAAGCCAGTGTCTCTAGTTTCTCCAGTTTCCGAGGAATGGGTAATCACGAATCGTCATCGTCATCAGGTGGCGGCGGCAATGCACTTTTGAATCTTTTCCGCCGTAAGGATCACACACAGCAGCAGGAGAACAATAAGGCGCCGCAGGAAACGGAACACCTGCCATCACCGCCGCCGCCTGAAGCTGTACCACAGTCGGAAAAGGCAGCAGAGCAGGTTGCAGATGAACCTAACGCTACAGAAGAGGAAACCGTGGCAGCAGAGGAGGCGTATCATCGCCGTGGGCTGCATCCGCGCATTCAAGTCTGGGAGGAAAACTCACACATTGTCATTGAAGATACTGCAGACGTCGGACCACAGTCTGTCCTTACCAAGCGGGATCCAGAGTGGAGGCAGAAAACCAAGGAGAAAGTCAAGGAACTTGAAGCCATCATCAAGGATCAAGAACAAAAGTAACATGTTGCTGCTACTTTCTTTTTTCACATGTATATGTTCCTCTTCCGCCTTGTTCGTTCTTTCATCATCATCAAACTTACGTCATTTCTTTTCTTTTCCTGTAACTTTAATCATGTAACTTGTAGCTCTTTTGTCTTGTTTTGACTCACGCAACAATAAAATGGATATCAAATCACAAAGAAGCATTGCTTTTTATCACAAGTCAGGAAGATTTTAACAAGAAGATAATAAAATGTACTAGGAGGTAAATGCATAAGTTTACAAATGTAGGGTATGTTTGAGTTTTCCCTCAAAGGGGAAATGACGCCTGGGTAAAGTAGTGCGGGATAGTTGCGGAACCTGGCCTGATCTGCGGCGCTCCCTGCACACTTCTCTTCGCTTTTCTAGATCTTCCTCGGTGACGTTGGTCAGTGAACGGAATTTGCCGAATGCACACTGCATAGCAAGAGAATTAGTTTCGGCTACTAGAGAATGAAAGTGATATTTTCTTTGTTTATTTACCTTCATCAACCACTGACAATCAATCATCTTTTTTGGCATGTTCTATTGTGCATGTGGGCAAAGTGTTAATTTGCTTGTATAGCGGGGCCAACATGTCTGGCCTGCAGCTGCATATTACCTGTACAACTTGAAAAATCTCTAGCGAATCAGTCAGATTCACGATGGTCGGTTCGCTCAGCTTGAATAACGTCAAAGCGACTCGAAATAGGACACTGGATCCTTCACTGATACATCGAGTTAGATATTCTATCTCTAGGAGCCGGACATGCAAGGGACTCTTACTAGAAAAAACAATCCCAAACTCGCAAGACAGTCTACAATAAAGAGGGCTTTTCATTGAGAGATCAAGTTATCGATATTCTTAAGCAATTTTCTTACCTCGACCGGCAAAACATTGATAAACAGTGTAAGGAACCAATGGTTAGTTACAAGAGTGATGGATGGCATGGATACGCCGTCAGCAGCCGAATCCCAAAAGGATTTCTTGTCGGCGACCTTGGACCAGATATGCGGCATCCGTTCCCACAGCAGCATCATAAGAACGGTTTGATCGATACTTGACCCTTCCATGGTCACGTCGTACACGCCCGCAGGAAGGATGTTCTGTATGATAGTGACAAGTGTCCAGAATGCCTCTTCCTCCGGCATAAACAGCAAAAGCATGCCGACAATGTAATTGAGCGACTGGCAGTATCCAATGGATGGCGAGTACAGCGAGAATGCTGAGAGAACGCGATGCAAGGCAGATATGATAGGTGGCTGTGGACCAGCAAGCGGCGACGGGGTAGTGGTAGTAGCAGAGTTGTTGCTGTCGTTGGAAGGGCGCGATGATTCGAAAGCACCAGCCGTGCGGTACTGGATATTGTCCGGGAACGTACGATGCAAGTCTCGCTTGATAATATCCGCAAACTCGTTCTCGTCTCCTAGCTGCTCGGCCTTGTTTACAAACTTGTCATAGACACCTGGGTTAGCAGCCATCTTGGCCTCCGCTCCGCTGTAATGCAGCCAAGCTTTGCCTCGCAGCTGCGGTGGAATGCCTTTGCGAATATACCGTCTCACTTGAGCACGTGGAGCGTGTGTGTAAGTCGAGGACATGTAAAGGAACAATAATAATAGATTATCACAGCAAACCTTGCGGGCTTCTCTCTGGAAACTTTTGGTCGTTTTCCTGCAATATTTGGTGCCACCGCGCCATGCGCCGATCAATGATCGGCTGATAACGAATTTCAAACTCGTGGTATTCTTCTATAGAAAGCCACTGGGTCGCCTTGTTGAATCCATAGCGGTCCCTGAGAAATAGCTTAATTAAATAACCGCGATGATCAAGGGGAAAAGTTGCCCTTTAGATTGTACTTACGTTTCAGAATTCTCGTCAAGAGACACCGGTGGGGGTGGTTCGGTAAATTGATGATTAGATTGTACATTGTCGTTCTTGTGTCCAGTGAGTCGTTTGAATAACTGTCGGGGAGATGCAGCGTGATGATGGTGATGATAATTATGATGGGATGGATGATGTTGTTGACTATTTGATGAAGCATTCTTCAAATTCTTCTTTACAACCGAAGGAATAAATGCTTTCTTGGATGCTCCCTCTCGCTGAGCAAATGATTGCTCGGTTGTCGTGGGAGACGCAGTTAATGTATCGGCGAGGATGGGCGGAGGTGTCCAATGCGTTCTATTATTTTGCGTGGGAGATGAATTACTGGATGTAGCAGTGCTGGCGGCAGCTGTGTTTGTTTTTAAAGGTGATGGTCGCACAGCTCTCCGTATCAAAACACCTTCAATAATTGCGCCTGCCTCGTTGCTACTGTTATTACTACTATTGCTAGGGTTGCTCATGTTGCTGCTCGCTGTAACGGTTGTTGCTGGAGACTCTGCGATTACATTGTTGCTGCTACCGCTGCTACTGCTACTACCACTGCTGCTGCTATCGTCGTCAGACTCGGAATCCGAATCGTCGTCGTCAGGAGCAACACTGATCGATATAGCTCTGTGGCGGCTAAGACATATTTGCGACGGTGCTCGCGGTTCCTCCTTTGGTTTCAATGTCTTTTGCTGTACAAATGTATCTGATCTCTGGCGCCGGATATTATTTGCGCTTAGAGCTGCGGCTGCATAGACCGAGACTGTGTTGCTTCGTAGAGGAAGATCGCCTGACGATGACTTGTGCAATGAAGGGACTGGAGCCCTTTCGACCAGCGACTCTGGAATCTGAAGCGATCCCATAGTGAGTCGAAAGACGGGAAGAGCCTGTTAAAAATTTGAGCTGTGCAAGCAAGAGTGGGCAAAGGGAGGAGATTTTTGACAATGTCCACCTTGAGCACATTTACCATATCTGTCTTAACGGATGCCGAATCTTCAGGTCCCGCTTGTCGGTGCGCATCATCAGGTACTCTTGACACGCTCTCTGACACACACGTACCTCGTTTCAAGGAGGGAAAAGGAGGACGGTAAATAGCTAGTATCTTCTTGGCCAGGAGATCGATCTGCTTTTCTTATACCACGGATATCTCCCACAGACATCCGACCCGTGGATCCTGACAAACTCCACTCGAGCATGCGGATGGGGACGTGGGGGAAGTCGTGTTACAATGAAAACTATCGTACAGAATATATTTTCATTTCCAAATAATGAAATGCTTACGAGAAATCTGCTGTCTCTTTCTCGTTCTCTCTTATCCTTTTACTTTTTTCCTCTCCAGCATTTCTTTACCAATTGCATCTTAGTAAATGTATAACAACACTAGGAGAGGCTTGGATCTAACCGTTATACATTTTAGTCTAGTGCTGTTTCTAGCGGGCAATTCACACCTGGAGCCTCGGCGATCTACGTACCCGCCCTGAACCCAGCAACATATGTGATGAAGCGCGCATGTGTGTGTGGCCTTGAATAGCAGCAGCAAATTTTCATTGGACTTACGCTGCTTTGATAATTGTTTTAGCACTACCTGGAAAATTATGAGGAAAATCAATGCAAGGAAGAATGAAAATAAAAGTCGAAAAAAATGAATAAGAAACAATGGGACATTTTTCCCTACCATGGACATGGACCCTCTTAATCATATAGCTGCAATAAATGCATGTCCTCGTGCATGCTACAGTATCTCGGAGCCAATACTAGCTTTAGCAATGAGGACAATGAGTCGCTGACGCTATTTGCCCCCTGACAATGCAGCAAGTTTTTTTTAAGGCAAACAGGACCATAGGCTCGATCAAAATAGTAGAAAACAGTTTGTGTGCATAGAAATAGCTTTTTTACTTTACAGGCAAGTATCACCTTGGACAGTTATCCATCAATTGTTCGGTATACCTTAAGCACGAGGCTCGAGCGATTCCAGATGCTTGGAATTGAATTTGCAGCATGTCAGCAGGCTATGTAAAAAATATATTTCTTGCTGAACTGAGCAAGAAACACGGCAGCAATGCCTTGTCACGCAGTCCTACGCGGCTCGCTGTAGCTCACTGCACTTGGTAAATATAGACCGCTGCACACACCCCTTAATCAGCGAGTAACAAATAATAGACATTGTACCTATCCGTGATTAAACAGTGAAATCTGGTGTGTGGGCGAATGCAACCAAGAAAGGAGGCAGGATGATGTTGCAGCAGCAAGGTTTCCTTCCCTTCTCTTGCATCCCGCTCTTTTTATTTCCTTGTACATAGCCGGTGGCGAATGTCCTTCAATTTTATTGAGTTGCCTCTTTTCTCCATATTTCTTTTATAATTTAACCGAGCTATATTTTTCTTCTGTGGTATTTTTTAAATTGTGCAACAACATGGACCCTGAAAAGCGGCGTAGTCGCGGCAACTTCGTTTACATTGTAGACCCATCATCCTCGTCGTCGTCGTCGTCAAATATTCAACGACACAAAGTTTACAGGAACGAAAAGCATGCTTCACCAACGCACCGCACTGCCCAGCAAGCTCACTATCCTCACTGCAATCCTAAATTACACCGTTCGATTTCACCACCTCCGAGACTCACGATTGCGGAACGATTTATGATGAAACATAGCCCAAGCGGGCATTCCATCCCGGGAGACACACGACACAACGGCGAGAAGACCGAGGTCAATCAAGATAGATACAGCATTGAAAAAGAAAGTGATCAGCAAGGAGAGCCGGTTTACTGCAACGTTGATACGCTGCCATCCCCGCAACAGCAACAATTATTGTTAGCGAGCAACGTCAAGCACCATCGAAACCTTAGCAGCAGCAGCAACAGCAGCAGCGGCAACGGCAATTTTGCCCAGAAGCCTCCATCAGAGTTTGATGTCAAGAGAAGCAGCGACCAAGAAGCGGCAGATGTGTGGCAGGGGAGAGAAGCTGCAAACTCAATCCAGCATCAAAGGCGTGGACCAGGGCAAAGACGATACAGGCACGCTGCATGCGCGATCGCACTGTTTACGCTGATTTTGGTCGTCGCGGTGGGAGTTTTCGTATCGTGGCCACGCACACCTCTTGTTCGGATCAACGGACCGGCGATGTTGACGATGCCACCAAAGATATCAAAGACCGAGTACGTGAATGCTGCCGGAAACGTCGCTTTTGAGACTGGCTGGCTGGTCCGAGCCACGATCGATAGCAACGATAACTACATCCCGCTACCGTTCGCTCCCGACATTGTCGTCAAGGACGCGCTTACAGGCGTGGTCGTAGGCCATTTGGATACAAAGCAGTACCAAGTCGTAACTATACCTCCGCAGACATTAACGGATGTCACGCTGCCAATCCACGTTGATTACGAGGCACGGGATGCTTCTGATACAACATTTAGCAATTTGAAACGCGGATGCATGGCGGCTCCGGATGAACGCCGCGAATCACTGCAACTCCAATTTTGGATCACTCTGCATTATCCTGCTTTGGACACACTAGGCTACAAACCTTCTTTGGTGGCATTGCCGGCAACGGGAGGATTTGCTTGTCCGCAAGCATAAACTTTTGTAAATAAATACACATAGAGAAAAACAAAGTAATACAATGGTCCTCTTCATTTCGGATTTTATTTGGTTTTCTTCTTGTTCCTGACTGCGAGATACATATCTGGGAATTGGCAGACAGTGCACTCGTATGGAAAGAAGTATGTAAAAGAAAGAGGGGGAGAGATAGAGGAGGGAGGGGGATCTGGTGGAAAAGCTTTTCATGCATGAAGGGAGTAAATGGAGAAAAGAAACAGAAAGACTAGTAATACTTATTTACATGATATTTGTTGTTGCTAATGATAAGCGGTGATGATTTCATTTGTTGGCACTGTAGTCCCAAATACGAACATCGCCGTCATCAGACGCGGAAATGATTTTGGTATCACTGAGAGCTACAGCAGTCACTGGACCGCTGTGACCCTCAAGGGCATGCATGCAACGTCCACTCTCCATATCCCACACACGCACTGTTCTGTCGTGCGATCCCGATACGATCCGGAGGCTGTCAAACGCTAAGCTCCAAACGCCTTCAACGTGACCAAACAGTGTGCGGAGACATTTTCCTGAAAAATCCCAAAGCTTGATCGTGTTATCAAGGGCAGCAGAGAAAATGATGGGGTTCTCTGAAAGCGAGGGCGGACACGTTTCGTTGCTCAAGTGCTGCTGTATTGGTCGACGATCGCCATTCTCAGTTGCGCAAGCTGGTTGGAAATCAAACCGACCGGTCAGGTGGTTGTTATTGTTATTGTTGTTGCCGTTGTTATTGCTGCTATTTGCCACATTCGAAGGCATGATTGGCGTCATCTCCTGACCAAAACGATGCTTAAACCCCTTGGGGCTCGGCAACGCAACTTGAACTTGTCCGACATGTCCGCGGAAGACTTGGACGCATGATCTTGTACGCAGATCCCAAAGGCGTACCGTGGCATCATCGCCAGCCGAGAGTAGAAGATTGTCCTGAGGGCATAAACGTACACAGTTTACCCATTCGGTGTGACCAGTGAGAGTACAACATTCCCCAGCCTGAAAATTCCAAACACGGATCGTGTAATCAGTAGAGCCGCTAGCCATCAATTTCGAATTGAAATGCAGGCTAAGGACACCCCCTGTGTGACCCTCGAGCGTCCGTATACACCGACCGGTGTGCCAATCCCAAATCTTCAATGTGTGGTCCATGGCGCCCGTCACCAGCTTTGCACTATCAAACTGCAATGCTCGAACACATCGCGTGTGACCTGTCAACTGGCGAATCTGCTCCCCCGTCTCTAGATTCCATATTCTCACGGTCTTGTCGTATGAGCCAGTCATTAAAATGTTGCTTGCATCGCAAAATTGGACGCACATCACGCCATCTGTGTGCCCTTGGAGAACCCGCACGTTGTAGTTATTCCGGCGCCAGTTCCGTTCCACAACTAGCCGCTCGCTGTACACTTCCTTCCATGGTCTTCGTCGAGTTTCACATGTTGATCCGGCCGGATAGCTGCCGCTTTCAAAGGATTCGACTGAAGCTCCATTCTGGATCTTGCTGCGTTTAGGAGGCGATTCGAGGATATCTGCTGGTCCGCATGCAGTTCGCAGAGGTGAGTCGCTGGGTCGAATAGCCATAGCGGCGCGTTTGCGCACCAACGTTGCTGCTGCTGCTCGCTTCTTATCTAGCAATGGCAGGCCCCAACCGCATTTTGTACATTTCTTATCGATATGCTGCTCGCACATGCGGTGCCACAACGCATCGTCGTCTGCAAGCGCCTTCCACGTCCTAGATACCTGTGCAGCATGGCACAGCGATTTTGCGTCCAAATAGGAGAAAATCCGAAGCGAGACCTCACGAGGAAGGATGCAGCTGAAGTCTATGCGCAACAGAGGTTTGATCTCATCATACAGGAAAGAGAGCTGAGGCATACAGCATGTTGACAACAATCCCTTGAGAATGAGAATGCGCTGATCGGCCGGTGCAGCCGAGAACAAGGACCAAATGTGCGTGATGGCAGCTTTGTCTTCTGTTGATAAACAGTCCATTTGCTAAAGACGTTAGTGTTAGTAAAGCACTGTGCTTATGAGCGAGAATATTTGTGACAACAAATTAGTACCCTTTGAACATCCTCAAAATTAAACGAGTCTGGCATGCGCTTCTTTGTCAAATCAGGCCGGTGGCGATAACACAGTTTTCTAGAATTGGAGATCTGCGTCGGTACATGGCGAGACAAAAAGCTTTGGTGAATATCCGGCGCAGAATTTGAGTCGAGTCTGTTTGTGTCATTCGATGGTTCGTCTTTGTCGTCCATAAAAGCTCAGGTGCAAGGAAAGATAGAAAGAAAAAAGCCAACAAGTGTCCCACGGATATTCGCTACCCCGTTCTGGCGCCCAAATGTTGATTCACCACCCTCGGCGGAAATTCCCAGCCGGTGGGTTCCTTGATTCGTCTTTTCCTCCGGCAACCTTTACCCCACCTTAGGAAAATCTGGGCAGACTGCTGACAGAGCGCCAAAAATGCCTTTCTGATTAATCAACAAGATTATCTACAATGCTATGGGAGGTCGACTGTCTAAAACTCACAAAGCTGTGTAAGGGTGGAAATACAGTTGATACCACTGTTGTGAATATGCTTCAATGTCTAATAGCTGACAAATGCAATTGTCTCTCTATTTACGTATTTGGAACAGATGGCACATGCCCCAAAAATTTAAATAAAACAATGACTGTCTATGTCTTGTCTGTTTGCTGTTATTAAGGTACAGTATGTCAGGTAATACCTCGAGCTATATGTTCCAGGTTTCAATCGTCTTGGTTACGTGCATTATTCAATATTTCGACATCGTCATTCGTCCGAGGGAAATAAATGATAATACCAGATGTTATTCAATCTTTGTAAGATGTATTTTTCCGCGTCATATGTCTGCTCCAATCTTTTACCCGTAATAGAAGTTGAGTGGGAGAAGGCACGGTGGCGCATTGTTACCCTATCGAGATAATTACTTCAAGCATAAGTTTATTCTGGAAACCAATCTCCTGTATTGCCATTAACCCTAACAGCTATGTCTTCTGAAAAAAAAAAACCTGTCTAGCAAGATATATCTTTATTTTCAGTGATCCCTTTCGAAGAAGTTCTTATGTAGCAGACTCTACGGTTTCGCCTTACATCTTGCCTTCCCGATAGCATTACTACCGTGAACATTATCTTTCCAAAAATTGTATCTTATAATGTCTGTCTCCAGAAAGAATAAGCAGAAGTATTGCCGGCATTTTCCTTGTTCTTTGCTGATATACCGCTTGTTTGTTAAGACTTTTTTTAATATTGATTAAAATAGAAGATGTCTACAACTCGACTTCGCAGGACAATCTGTTTGGTGCCGCAGAGCTCCAGACATGCAGATTCAAGATTACATCCGAAAGACTTACGATGATTTTTTCGAAGCACTTGAACGACCATAAGCAGAGTACGACTCTTCTTGCAGTAAAATCTATGCTATACAATATCAAAAATGAGTACTGTAAGCATCTTGACTGCTATTTTCAATATTGTATTATCTTGCCAAAAATGACGGTACACTTTTCAATGAATGATTGTATATCTATAGCAATAAAATTCAGTGTAAAATGATTGTAGCAACCTAGTTAGTTGCATAGTCGCTTCGTTCACTTATTTCTATCTGTAGCTTTTGAATTTTTGAATATAATCTATGGAATTTCATTGACGTCTGCTCGTTCCATCCTAAATATACCGTTGCTATGGAAAACATTCTGAAGATGGCAGGTGCCGTCGAGTAAAATGTCCGACCTCTAGGGAGCGTCAGAGAAATTGACGTCTGTGCGTCTTCTTTGCTATGAAAATCGCCAGAAAATGTAATTTTTTCTACATGTTTAACTGCCCCATGTCTACAAATTTGAAAAGCTTTCATTTGGTACCAAGCATGCCTACGAACTGTGAAAAATTACCACAAGCTCATGAAAACAAAAAAATAAACAGGTTTATAAGGCAAATCGGGGAAATCTCTTCCACCGCCATGGTCTTCGGACCCTCTGGCACATATTAAAATTGGAACGATACAGAGAAGATTAGCATGGCCCCTGCACAAGGATGACACTAAGCTTCGAGATGGATACGCTCTACGGAGCAACTTTTTTTTGGCAACCTCTTCTTTTGCTTTGTTACTTTTCTCTTCAAGAGCTTGCTTCGAAGAGGATCGTTGTTTTGGGGCCTTTTTTTTTCATTTGTCATCGCAAAAAAACTCAGTAGCACCCCTGCACCACCTCCGAAAGAAGGAACCATTCCAGTGAAGTTTTGTACAATGAAATATGGTCAAATAGACGAACAAGATGAAGGTTCCCACAGGCAGCTTTTACAGTATCTCTTGGAGGAAAATGTGGCGAATGGTGGGTAGATGCAAGCATCGAATTTTCACATGCACCTTGGCACCGGTACGTCATCACTGATGCATATATATTTTTTGAAACAGTTGAATTGCTACTTCTTCTTGGGACGACAAGCATTTCAATCTGAAGCAAATTCTCAAACAATACAGGGAAGGCTTTGGGATAAACAATTCCCGCCAAGATGAATATATTTGTTCAATTCTGAATCTTCCTTCTCCAGTCATCAAGACGAAGGTGCAAAATTATCGTTGTTGCCTTCTACAGTGAATTTGTATTGTCTTTCTTGAAATCTAGTAGTGATATGTAGACGTACACCAGGCATTGGTCAAATCCAGGACGAAATTGAATGTATCTCTTATATTTAAAGGCTTGACCCTTATTGTGGTCTTTACAATAAGATGTACATACATATATTTACCTATCATGATGGAGCCTAGGATCCAAAAGATAACAGCGCCAGGCCTCTCAAAGTAATGCATCCATCAGTAGTTTACAAAATAATACAAGTTTATCGTCGATGAGGTGATTGGGGCGTAGGCGATGGATGATGATATTCATGGTTTTCATAGTAAACCTCTGGAGGATATGCATGGTACTGCTGTTGTTCATCTCCCCAATATGCAGGGTAGTAATTCGTGTGCTGCTGGTGCTGTTGTTCAAAAGGCATCATGCTATACTGTTGCTGTGGTGGAATTGGGGCCAATGCAAGAGTGTAAGAACCCATCTGATAAAATTGAGGCTGCGCTGTTGGCAACGTTGGGGATGGCATTCTGTTGTCGTAGGTAGCTGCAGGAGGAGAGTAGGGTTCGTAGCCGGTGCTGTAGAATCGGCCCCCGCCCCCGTCCCCGTTGAAGCCGCCGGTATTCGTCGCTGTCATTTGTGGTGGCTCCTGCTGGAATCGAGGACTAGCAAATATTTCTGATATCGCATCAATCTGTCCATCATGTTTATCGTCTGTCGTGGATCGCTTGCGCACAAGCAAAAACCCTCCAAAGACCTTATTTATGCTCAAATTGGATTAGATTCTTAAACTTATTTTCCTTTTACATGGTTTCCTGAATCATACCAACGCGGCAGCGACTACGGATCCAATGGCTATCCCTGCTATTTCTGGCGACGAGAGATTAGAGGAAGAGCCTTGGTCTCCTGATCCTTGCACGCTTTCGTGAGAGGACGATGGTTTCACGGAGCTCGAAGAAGAACTGCTGGACTGTGCCACTGATGAGGATACAGGTATTTTCGATGGCGATGATGATAATGATATTGACGACGAAGGACGTGATGCAGAGGAAGGTCCAATTGTTGGGAAAGAAAAGCTAGGCAAAATGTTGGAGAATGACGATGTTGGCCGAGCAATTCCGCCCGACGACGAGAAACCAGTAGCAATGTCCTGAAAAAATGTAATGGGTCCGGCTGTAGCAACCATTCCATTGTTTCCTTGTAACCTCAGGTGATACTTCGATCCTGGCTTTATTGTACTCGGTGCTGTCACAATTGCGTATGCAGTCTCTGCAGAAATATTCTGTGCTAGCGTTCCTGTAATCTGAAGAGCTGCGCTGCTCGGTCCTTCTGCGAGTTGAATCGTAATTGATGTCACAAGAGGGTCTGAAGTCCAAGCAACCCGAAACATGGCATGAAGCCCAATTCTACTGTTGGATGCCGGGCTCGTTATTGAAAAAGCTGTCGTTCCGTAGAAGAATAGTATTGATAATAGGAAAATACAAGTCAATCCAGCTGACATGATGAAAAGATTAAACGAGAGACCAAGTAAATGACAACAAAGGAAGAGGGAAAAAATTTATTTGTTTAGTATCCGGGTTTTCACAATGGCTACACAAGGCGATGTAGTACCAGCGCACACAGAGTGGGAAAACAACGAGCTTCTAAGAGATGAGATCACAAAAAGCTTGTTTTCGCCTCCGCTGCGCTCTTCGTTGATGATAATACTATTTCATACTTCAAAATTGCTCTGCACTTTTGTAATTTATATAATACAGTCATAATTTGGGCTCAATGGGTCACTGAAAGGTTTGCAGGACCATTGCTTGCATTTTTCATGTTCTCGCATCAACTTCCGTGCTTTAAAATAACAAATATGTCGAAAAAGTATATGCCGAAGCTCCTATTGCGGTACTCATTCCAGGATCCATTCAATTATTTATTATAACCTTTTTGCGCCAAATCTCTTGTTTAGACACCAGCATTTCGGCTGAACTTTGACAGTTTTATAGGTGTCTAGATGCATTGAACAGAAACATGCTACAGCGCAAAGTCATCAAATCTCTAGAAGAATAAATAGGAACCAGTAGATTCGCGAGAAATTTTATCTGCATGGTGATTTGGCAGACAAGCATAGATGACGATTATACTCCAGTACGAAGTCAGTTAGTCTTGACAGGAAAAGCTCTGCTGGTGAAGTTCCTGCAGGCAGCGACTATTCAATCCTTGGCGAGAACGTTTACAAATCAAGCGCCCTAAAATAATCATGTCAAGTAACCCGAGCTTTTAGACTGGTTCTGTGAACAATTCACGCATTAATCTACCTTTAAGATTCATATTCGCATCTTTATAATATAAAAGACTTGACAAAATTTATTACGAAGATAGCAATACAATCAGGAGCAAATAAGATGTTCTGGAAAGAAACGAAAAAGGGAGGATATCGACGAACAAACGATTTTTTAGGACACTGTTTGTAGCCAACTGAACAATCATTCATATTACTTACGCAAAAAGCATTCTCGGAATTCACCGGTGACCTCCCACACACCTAAAATATAATGATATGATAAATACCTTTATCATATACAAGGACAATAGGAAACTCACCGTTTGACTGGTGGTGGGGGTGAATCAAGAAAATCCAGGGCTTACGCCGGAAGGCGGCCTGTGATGGAAGAGCTGCCCCGTTCGCATGAAATGATGCATCCTGGACTATAAGAAACCAACTGATTAGAATTGTATAATCGATATTGGGCGTTTGATCTTGAGGCAATTCATTGTAGACAATAAGCAAGAGTAATGTTAAGCAAAAAAGGCATAAGCAAATGCACAAGGGATCAAGACAAAGGCTACTATGGGACAGCTATAACAAGTAGAGTGAGTGCCAATGGTCCCAATAAGCAAACGTATAACAACCTTACCGGGGATGCAACGAAAAACAAAGCAGAGCCAAAGGACAACAAACACAAATGCTTCATCTTTTATATATTTTTGTCTATTTGCTCATGATCATATGCTCTCATGCAATATAGTTTCAGTGATGTACAGGTCATGAAAGCCGTCTGAGAAGTTTCATACGTCAACCTAGCAGGGAGCTTATCAGTAAAACATACAAACCTGATCAGAGTCTTCTCTATAGAAGAATATGCAGCACGCTTATGCATCCGAGCTAACACAGTTGAATTGTGCAGCTGCACAGAAAGCCTTTAAATAAAGGTATACATAGAATATGAAGAAGATATGCACTTCAGATGGCAAGCATGCGTCTGATATAAGCGATATTGACAGTCTCTGGATGCATAAAAGAAGAGATAATACCTGTTATGACTGCATCAGAGTTCTTTCAGGCTAAGGTCATGATTGATGGTCCTTCATTATTGGTGAGTCATGCAGCAATTGAAAAATAATGTGGATTTCATACAACGGTATCCGTTTTATACTGATCGGATACGAAGAAGTCGATACGGATTCTGCTCTTTGATGGAGGTTATAGGAACTAAAGAAGTAATGTTCACTTTTGCAGTTCGACAGGCAGCATAGACACCAATCTTTCTGAAGCACTCAATTTTGAAAATCTTTGGATATTCAGCATTGCATATGCGCTGCACTATTTATCCAGACCTAGCCGGCCATCAGCAGCAAGGTAGACAGGGGCGGAGATATGGGAACAAACTCTTTGGAAGGAAAACACACTACATTGAACGAGCAGCTAAATGCATATGTCCTTTAGGGTGGAAACCTGCTGTACTATATCGGAATGAGTAACGGAATGTATATATGAGGATTTAAAGTGTTCAATTTATGGATTGAGGTTTGTATTCTGGAAGTCCCCACGATGATCTGCAGATAAAGAGGTAAATAAAGCAACATGTGTATTTTCGAAACCACTGGTGTCTTTGGGCGAAGCGCATCTCGATGCGCTTGGGCGCCAGGACACTTCATACTTCGATCTAGCATAGCGTTGACTTTGGTGAATTAAGCTTTTGTATCCTTCAAGAGACTAGTAATGCTTCGTGCAGTATAACCAGGAGCTTTAATCCGTTCCACTAGGCCGTCGATGAATGAAGATATCAAATAGAACAGAGGAATATAACAGCTCGAGGGCGTATTCGCGCAAGCGCAGGTCTGAATAAAGCGAGAATTCGACGGCGCTCAACATGCAATAACGAAGCAGACGCAAAACCACCAGAGAATGGAGGTTTATGAAAGCCAAGCGAGGTTATCATTTAAAGTTGATTTCACTGAAGACCTTTTCGGTTACGGGGAACGAGCGCAGCGAGCCAAGTGCAGGGGGCGTAGCAACCGCTAAAGCACTTGTAAAATGTAAATCATAGACGCACCGATCCAAGTGACAATTTCTCCCGCTCTCGGATTTTATCCTTATTTGGTGATTTGCCCTTTTTGCAGTTGTATACATTTTTCCCTGCATCGTTTGTTGCTGTTGTCATACTCTTTCGTTTCTTTTACTTCCAAGGATGCCGACTCGGGTCAAAACCGTACACGCTGTCGTCGCAGTGCTTTCTCCGTATCTAAAGGTCATATGGCGATCCCATCTTTCGCATCGAAGCTGGCGTGCCCTGTACGTTGCGTTAGGTCTGATGGCTATCCTTATACGTCCATACTTTGTTGTCCCAAGAAACCTCAGGCATCTTCCAAAAGTGAGCACAGTTGAATGGTTTCTAAGTGTCCTCCGTGGAGAAAGCAGTGATGTGCGATCAGAGCGCCTTGTTCTTCCTTTGATTCAGAAGCATGGACTTTGCCTTAAATACATGATCGGACGGTGGACTGTTACTGTAGGAGATCCTGTCCTGCTTCAAGCCATGCTTAAAGACGTCGAGACATTCCCAAAGGCACAGCATATCAATCTGGATCCTGATTTGATACTCACGAACAAAGAAGCCAACATGGGAAACGCAAACAATCTTGACTGGCGCCGTCAGCGTCGTGTAGCCAATCCGATCTTCCATCGGGCCTTGCCGGTGGAGACCTTTGGACAGATAGCATCACGCATGTTTGCTGCCATGGTGGCTTACGGTAACAATGGAATCATCGATGCAGCTGATTTCATGAAGCGATATGCATTGGATTGTCTCGGTTTGGGCGTTTTTGTAAGTACAAGATTATTCAAGATCTACAATGATGAGCTGGAAATGATTGCTAACATTTATCTGTCAGGATTTTGATATGGGCGCAGTGAGCGATCCATCGTCTCCTTATGCTGTCCTGTACAAGGATGCATTCAGTAAGTTATGAGAAGGCAGTGTTAACAAGTAATGTGCTCATTATGTGCTTGCCAGATATCCTTCGGGATCCATTGGTCTACCTCTTTCCGGCATACACAAGTATTCCCTCAAGATATATTCCATATCGCAACAAGTCACGACTGGCGAACGATGAGCTTCGACGCATCCTATACGATATCGTGGAAGAAAAGAAGCGAAGCCTAGAGCATAATCAAATACCTGATCAAAAGAAAGATTTATTAACTCTCATGATCGAGGCTTCGAAAGCGGAAAACGAAGACAAATATTTGACAAACGGAGAGTTAGTAGCTAATCTTTCTGTATTCTTCGTGGCAGGTATGTGAGCTACATATGTTGCATCATTGCAGATGAATAAGAGAGTAAATGAATATAAACTTGACAGGACATGAGACGACCGCGAGTGCTACAGCAAGTACGCTTTATTATCTTGCAGCTCATCCAGAAATTCAGGAACGTGCACGCAGCGAGGTGATATCTGTGCTAGGCGACGATCCAGAAGATATCCTGCCTACGCAAGAGCAGCTAAGGAAAATGCCATATCTTAACAACTGCATCAAGGAGGCCATGCGTATCAATCCACCGACCAGCGGTAACTTGCCAAGGCTCTGTGTCCGCGACACCTACCTAGGCAACCATTTCATACCCAAAGGAACTACCCTGGCAATGGAGCTCTACAGTTTGCATCACTTGCCTAAATATTGGAAAGATCCAGACACTTACAACCCGGACCGGTTCATTCAGATTGACAACAACTATTGGATGCCATTTGGCTATGGACCTCGGGCATGTATTGGCATGAACTTTAGCTTGGCCGAGCAACGAGTGGTCCAAGCAATGATGCTTCGTAAATTTACGTGGAAACTTGCTCCTAACAGCGAGCATGCAGATGGGCTCAAGAATGCCAAAAGTGGAGGCATTACCTTGCTAGGTCCACTTCAGTTGCATTTACAGTTGACTAAACGATACTGAATGTTGTTGCGAGTTGTAATTAACAGCTTACAATGTATGTAGTCAAAATATAGTTGTCACATACAATCTTTGTTAAGCTGAATACAACGTTTTATTCCCTATATACAAGTTATTTATCTATTTTATTGTAGCAAAAATTGGTGCATCTATCTTGATCAAACCATTTTCGATATATTTACGACGAATGCTTACAAGCTCCTTTCCATACACTGCCATCTTGATAAACTTCCTTCTTCCAGATAGGACACTGATCCTTAAGGGTATCAATAAGGAACTCTGTGGCATGAATAGCTTCTTTTCGGTGCGTGGATGATGCAGCGATGATTACACTGACTTGACCGACAGGAACTGTGCCGATGCGGTGATAAACGGCAACGTGCTTCAGTGACCATTTGTTCCGAGCTTGTTGAATTAATTCTTTGAGCACTTTAACGGCCATGGGTTTGTAGGCTTCATAGTCGAGCCGAACGACCGTCTTGCCTTTCCTGCATTCAGCTGAATTGCGCGGACGCATTCATTTGGGTTTCCACTGACGCACCTTCAAACGTGTCTCGAGTGCAGCCAGAGAACGTTGCTATGGCACCAGCAGAATTATCATGTACAAGTTGGGCAACAGTGTCTAAACTTGGCAAGTTGTCACCCGTAATAATAACAATGTCTTTGTGATCCATGTTATCATCACTCGCCCTGAGTAATAGGCTGTTACATCCACGCATGGTGTGTCATAGTGGCTTAGACGAACTGATAAGGGGTACAAGGAGGAATCGCGGCTGTGGAGACGGCGAGTATATATTCCGTCCCGAACTTTTTTGTTTTTTCGGTTCTATACCAAAAAGAACAATGTCTACTGAAGAAAAACGTAAAAAAGCGAACACACATGCAAGGAAACGCAGGTTGCTAATGTAGAAAGTCTAGTTGTATACGTTGATGAGCTTGCAGGCTCTGACGAAACCGGTGCCGGCACCGAAGCTGCTCCCTTGAAAACAGCCTTGAAAGCCATTGAGAAATTCGGAGAGACCGCCAAGATTCTCGTGAAGAAAGATGCAGAGGGTTTCAAGGACATTTCTGGTGCTGCCCTGAAGAAAGCCAAGAAGTCATATGCTGAGTTGCAGCGAAAGCTCAAGAAGCAGGAAGAGCAGCGAAAGAAGCAAGAGGAGGAGCAGGCAAAGAAGGCTGAAGAAGAAGCCAAGGCTCTTGAACACGCAAAGTCTATTGTTTTGACCGAGGATGCCAGCTTACCCTCTGCTAAGAAGGTACAGGATGACAGGGCAGCATGCTGATCTAGGCGTTTTCTAACTAGGTGCATGAAAATAGATCAAAATCAGACAAGCTGTCGCATCCCGAGGACAGCGTGTCAAGGTTTCCGGTTGGGTTCATCGTCTTCGCGTCCAAGGCAAGGATATGATGTTTGTCGTCCTCCGCGATGGATCAGGCTATCTTCAATGTGTCTTGACCGGCAAACTGGTGAGTATGAGTTTCTAGCAAAATCAAAATAGCGTACATATGTGCTAATTTCGTTGACGTTTATATAGTGCCACACTTACGATGCCATTACATTGACAACAGAATCCACCATTACCGTTCACGGTGTTATTAAGGAACTGCCCGAAGGCAAGACTGTAAGTTGGTTGGACTTGTAGATGGGGATACAGGTCAAAGTAGTCGCGGACCGCTGAATTATCATTAGGCTCCTGACGGTCACGAACTCGTTGTTGATTATTGGTACGTCGTTGGCAAGGCACCTGGCGGTGATGATGCTTTCACCACCAAGATCTCTCCTGACGCCGATCCTTCCTACTTGCTTGACAACCGCCATCTCGTCATCCGCGGTGAGACTGCCTCCGCTGTCCTGAAGGCCAGAGCACAGGTTATCAAGGCTTTCCGTGCTCACTACGAGGAGCGAGGATACACTGAAATTACCCCGCCCTGTATGGTGCAAACCCAAGTAGAAGGTGGCGCTACTCTCTTCGAATTCAACTATTACGGTGAGAAGGTAGATACAAGACAAGGGAAGCTAAGACAAATGAAAAGTGGCTAACTGTATGTCTGGCAATGCATTAGGCCTATCTTACTCAATCATCACAGTTATACTTGGAAACTTGCCTTCCAGCTTTGGGCGACGTTTTCTGTTTGGCCGAGTCTTACCGTGCAGAGAAATCACATACCCGCAGACACTTGTCCGAATACTCTCACTTGGAAGCCGAAATGGCGTTTATCACTTTTGACGAAATGCTCGATGCTTTGGAAGACTTGATTTGCGATGTTATTGACCGTGTCTTGGCCGACGAACCTACCCGCAAACTCATCGAGCAATTGAATCCTGGATTCAAGCCACCAGCACGCCCGTTCTTGCGCATGAAGTACGCTGACGCCATCCAGTACTTGAAGGATCACGATATTAAGAAGGAAGATGGTACCTTCTACGAGTTCGGCGAAGATATCCCTGAAGCTCCCGAACGTGCCATGACCGACCAGATCAACCGCCCTATCCTCCTTACCCACTTCCCTGCTGATATCAAGGCCTTCTATATGAAGAAGTGCGATGACGACAGAGGTATCACTGAAAGCGTTGACGTCTTGATGCCTGGCGTCGGTGAAATCGTTGGTGGCAGTATGAGAATGGACGACAGAGAAGAGCTTTTGGAAGCATACAAGAAGGAAGGCATTGACCCCAGCCCTTACTACTGGTACACTGACCAGCGCAAGTACGGTACCACCCCACACGGTGGCTATGGTCTTGGTGTCGAGCGCTTCCTCGCATGGCTTTTGAACCGCTACACCGTAAGAGATTGCTCTTTGTACCCTCGCTTCACTGGCCGCTGCACTCCTTAGAGTTTTGCTATTTGTACAATAAAACTACTATCACTACATCTTTCCCGAAAAGTATGTTCATAATAAATGTTTCCTTGATATATATTGCTCCTGATACCCCGATTATCCAGCAATACCTGAGAATGGAATTGTTCTAAAGGGTAAGGATTCAGAGCGGATTCTCACTGTCCTTTTGAAAATATGTGTATGCAACGTCTTGAAGCTTTTTACTTGTTCCATTATTCGCGTATATTATACGTCTGTCAATTCACCTTTGCATTAATATAGAAAGACAGCTGTTTTGTACGCCTCCGCGACAGAGCGGCATAATGATTGTAAAGATGCGGCAAGTACTAGTGGAATTCTTAAATTATGCGCAGTAGAAACGTGAGCAAGAATGGCGTGGATGCTTAGCTATACTTTGCTGTATTTTTCTAAGCGGTTATTGCATAAAAATGCCAAGTTCGCCGTTTTGTCGAATTTTCGATGCCTACAAGCAACTACCTTGACACCGATGTGGATTTCTCTGGCGATGAACATACGCCGAGTTAGACCAAAAAGTGCAAGTCTATGACCACCAAGTTACCCAAGCCTTATTGCCCTTTTCGGGAATCACGCTGAATCACGATTCTCGCGCTTGTTCAAAGTCCTTTGTACTGTAAACCCTCTACATCAATTGCACAGGCAGTTTTTGTCTGTCCAAAAATATGATATAAATTGAAAGGTCTGATAGTTGTTTATTTTGGTGTTTTGATATCATCTAGAATAACTATGTACTTTCATGCTGCTAGACCCGCTGACAGTTGATAATGGCTTTTAGTGGTTGCCACCACCGCTACCGCCGCCGTTGGGACAGAAAGTAACAGTGTACTTGTGAGCCTTGCAGCCAAAAGTGCTTGTCTTGTTATAGTAAGCATAGCTGAAGCGTCCTTGCAGCCGGACTTGACCTTGTCACCGTATTCGCTAGTCTTGCACTTTTCAGGAGAATTGTATTCGCCGCGGCAGCAGTATTCGTCATTGTTGAAAGCATAGTAGGCATTCTTGCAAGCGCCTCTGTCGGTTTGAAGTTCCTTGGAGCACCAAGGAAGCGAAAGGCATAAAGGTTGGCCACAATCGCTACCATCTTGCCGCCCCAGCAACGGCCGGACCAGTCGGAATCGACCTGGAAGTCCTGCGAGGAACCGGCGCCACCAACGTCGGTGGATTCTTATTTACCGGCACCGTTGGTAAGCTTGTACACCTTGAGACCAGAGCCGTAGCTATTCTTGACTGTAACGGTAACGCCACCGCCACCGCCACTGAAAGCAGAGTTGCCAGGGGAAGAGCGTGAAGGATCAGCCGAAGAAGACGAGAAAGAAGAAGGATATGTCACGGAAGAAGAGGTAGGAGAAGGAGAAGAAGATGCAGGAGCGGCCAAACTAACGCCAGCAATAGCGGCAAGGGAAAGAATCTTGAAAAGCATTATATTGAAGGAGTGTGATGAGAGAAGAACAAATAAACGAATGTAAGGATGGGTTAAATCAATGAAAGAAGATAGCATGCTTCTTCGTTGGGTGGAACATTCGCAATGCACAGCAATTTGGTTCTTTTCAATCGTAAATGAATATTCTGCTTTCAAATTACCGAGCCCCTGACAACCACAAGAAACATGAACGACATTTACTGATACGTTGTCACTGCAAATCTTCAGGAACAAGAAACTCAACTTACATCATAGGACCAAGTGTAAGCATACAATTGCTCAGGGTAGAATAATTTGATTCGCAGTCTCTTTAAATCGAAGCTGATGAAGTCATACCGAGAATCCAATGATAGAAGAATTAATTTGTGCATTTTTGCTATCATGTAATATTTATGCTTTATACCGAAAGCGGCAGCCTCATGCAAACCTTGCGCTTCGGAGTGTAACGATGGTGCACGGACCGGGTTTGATCAACTACTCGCTCGGGTGCAACAGAGCGTCGCAAATGAATTTGCCTTGAAGAGTTCAAAAATTGAACAGAAATAAAAGAGAAGGTAATTTATTGATTGTAAAAATGGATTGTTTGTAAAAATATGTTATTTGGAGAGGAGACATGGGACCCCTTTTGCACGTTTTTCTTTCCTCTATTGTTTTGTGTTGTGCTGCCGTGCCCACTGTTCTAAAAGGATAGTAAGATGTTTTGCGCAACAGAACTTGTCCGATCTTCTTTCCCGAAGTAAGGACAAGGCAAAGAGAGATCACTCCCCGGCCTCAAGTTATTGTTCGCCCTGCTTGAAATCCGGGTTCCCGCTTGTCCGCTGACGAATGTCGAAGGGCAACTAATGTTCAAGAACTTGGATGAGATTGTCGATTATGGATCTTTGCTACTTGCTCTGCCTGCTCACCCCTGTCTGAAAGTCTTCTGAAACCGGTGCGCGCGCAACCAGGTTTTCCTACCCGCCTTCTATGGTCGATCCCACCTTCCTCTTGGAGGGACGGATCCATTCAAAGTTCGGTTGCTTCCTTTTTCTTCGCCTTGACTGTTTGCTACTCTTGCCTTAGGATGGGCTCTCAGCTGAAAAAAGTGAAGTGTACGCGAGTTCCGCTGATCTTGGTTGTCTGCCCACATTGGCCGAGTCTCAAGCATCGCGGTATCTGCTCGTACAACAAGCGCACGGTGATGAGAGCGGGGTGAATCCTTGCCTCACTGGCAGATGATACGAATGGGCCCACTCATCTGAGCGTGAGATACAGTAGCTAGTCTTAATCTTTAGATAGTCTTGCTTTTGTCCACCACAGTTTCAATAAAACTTTGGATGTACTAGCTAGAATTTTCTCTTGCTTTTACACGTGTAAATAAATAGCAATATTTCTTTCAGGACTAGTCGCGTTTCTTTTGCTTGAGTATGGACAGAAGCGTGAGCATTTCCTGAATCTACCCGTACGCTGTTTTCCTCGATCTTTCTGATCGATCGCAATTGGTGACATGAGGAAACCTCCGTTAATCAAGAAACGAGCTATACGAAGAGACGCGTCGCCGCGTTGTGAACCCGACTGCATACCCGTAGGCATCGAAGGCACATGTACAGGTTCACTCTCTCTCTCTCTCTAAAACTACGCCATTTTGCTTGTACAGGTAGATGCGTTTTCTCTCTGCTAGACGAATAGAAGTTGGCCCTATAGCACAGTGTCTGGCGACCTTGATTTCCTTCCTCCTGGTTAGCTTGTGAGCTTTTGTCGCAAAAACGTCTTTGTAAGTTTCGGCGTTTCTGTCACATCGTAGGAAACAGGAATAGTTTAGTACTTTGGATATCATCGTTCAAGTTTCTCTGTCGAAGGAGAATGCACTCCTCGGCTGATGCGATAGGCTCATATGAACCGCCTGGCTCGCAAACTGTGGTTTGTGTTAAATCCAGAACTTTTGCCTGTCAGTTCATTTAGAGCTGACCGATGTCTCCTCTCTTCGTGCGACAGTCTCTGATGTAGTTGGGAGTAAGCGTATGATTCTCTGCAAGCTACAGTGGCTCTGTCTTGTGGGCTTTCAGCACTTAAAATTGAATTGAAAAAGAAAATGGATACAAAAAGGACCTTCATCGTCCTTTACCTTTTGGCAGAATTAACATCTTAAGTTTAGCTGTAGAGGTCTTAGACTCCATGTCCAGCATCACACTGTAAATTTTTATTTTTAGTATAGACTCTTATAATGATACTTCTCTTGGATCTTTGATTCAATATAAATAGTTTGTTGGTCCTTTATTTGATCATACATTGTTCTCACTGAATGATCATATTGATCTCAACGTAACACGCGGCTGTGATGTCCTGTTTCCATATCAAATTATATATATCAGAGTGTCATAGTGCAAAAGGGTCTTGGTATATGCTTCAATATATTATATTTGTCTTTTAATTATTGTACTGTATTACTACAAGTTTATCTGCATGAACTTTTCAATTTAGTTATTGAAACTGAATATAGTTTGTTACGGTCAGTTCTGCAGATTTCTGACGAAATTCAGTGTAATTTCGTGATGAGTTTTGCATGTAAACGTGAAGTGCTGTATATCACGTCCAAAGGAAGGCAAGACATAACTGCAACGTAAGTTCCTCATGCATCCATTCTTCATGTATGGCCACTAAGTGGATCCGCATGTTTGATTTCCGTCCGGCTTGAATGTGACACACAACTTTTCCTTGGATATTGAATATGGAAGCTGCAGACGCCTCCATCAATGAGAGCAAAAGCCCCATTGATGCAGACAAAGCACTGCCCGCAGTACCTTCCTCTGATGAAGAAGAGTCTACTTCTGACACGAGCAAAGCGACGACACCAGCTTTGAAGGAACTCGACTTGTTGCTAGAGAATGACAAGGAAAAGGCTAGTTCACACGCAGCGGCAGCACGCGCAGAACAAAGTTGTAACATGGTTGCATAGGATGATCCAGTCGATCTGCTCGACGAGGATCTCGATTTTTATGACATTACATTTGACGAAGTAGATGGTGAGACTAGTTAAAGTGTTCTGAGCGATCGAGACCAGTGTCCTCACATACGATGTAAATCGTAGATCGTATTTCTGCTTTCCAAGAAGATGAGTTTGTACGACAAGCCTTGGAGAATGATATGGACCTACGAGAATATGCACGACAAATCGAACAAGAACGGCATACTGTCCAGAAGGATCTCGAAAATGATTGTAATGACTTTGAATGATATATGCTTTCATTGACTAGCATGAATTAACATTCTAAAGATATGCGACAGATACAATCCTTTGTCAATCTCCACAATGAAATACAGGTATCGTCATCAAAGCCCAGTCAATGATTTTATATCATAGCATTGACCACATGGATTGCTTAGACCTGCGACGAAGTTTTGGGAAGGATGGAGGAACTCTTGAGTGTGTTTCAGAGTGATCTGGGCAATATCAGCGGCGAGATCAAGAACCTGCAGGAGAGATCATCTCAAATGAGCATCAAGCTCAAGAATCGCAAGGTATGGAGGTATGCCATTAACTAGAAATTCCATGTAATAACCATTGTTTATAGAATGTGGAGACCAAATTGAGCAAATGTTTACGGGGCATGGTGATTCCTCCGGATGCTATCAAGTATGATGATGATAGACAAACCATGTAATATGGATATGATTGATTGATAACGTGCGAATTACAGGAAAATCACGGAAGACCAGGTGGATGAAGTGTGGTTACAATATTTGCTCGGCGTCAATCAGCAAATGCGGTTCGTCAAGGCGAATCAGAACAAACCGATTAAAGCCCTTCGAAATGTGGGCCCTGAACTGGAGAAACTTCGGCTGAAAGCAGCATCAACTATCCGCGATTTTTTTATTGAGCGGATCCACGCTTTACTTGTACCGAATACTAATGTGCAAATTATGCAACAATCTGTCTTTTTAAAATACAAAGAACTACATCAGTTTGTTATTGAGAGACATCAGGATGCTGCATCGGAGATACGACAAACATACATCAATGCTCTGCGATGGTATTTTCACAACCACTTTGAACGATACAGCAGAGGATTATCAAAATTACAGACGGTGACTGCCGATAAGACGGATCTAATAGGCGTCGAAGAGAATCAAAGAAAAAGTAAGTTTAGCTCTTAAAATTAGCTTATTGGGATCAAGTTCTCATCCTGACAAACGTCAAGGTCTGTTATTTGGAGGAGCAAAGGTTGCTCTAAAGGACAAGGTCAACGTATTTGCACTTGGCGATCGAAGTGACGCCTTGCGCATGCAAGATCAGAGCGTGATTCTGGTTCACGTCGCAGAAGACAAGGACCAGGTATGCAAATAGCCCGTAAAAGATATCGAGGATGAACTATTAATATCTTTTTGTTAGAAATATCAATTCGAACAGCTCTTTCGCAGCTTTAACCTTACATTAATCGATAATGCCAGTTCAGAATACCTCTTTATTTATGAGTTCTTTTCAACTCGTGATACCAAGAAATCGGCTGACACAGCCAAGCACATTTTCCAGCAAATATTCGAATCCACAGAAAGAGTTGGATTGGTAAATGTGAACATGGAGTGTTCGATATCCGCTATTTACTGATGCATTTTTTAAAGAACTTTACAAAAGCATATATTGAAAACTCTTACGACGCTGTGGGTATCCTTTTGTGTATACGTATCAACACACAGTTGGCTCTAGAGTTACAGCGCCGAAGGGTGCCAGCAATGGAAGGATACACCAACTCGACAAACATGCTTCTGTGGCCTCGATTCCAGCATATAATGACACTGCACACTGAAAGCCTAAAGCGAATGGCGGCTTCAAAGTCGGTTATTGGCAGCGTCAAAGATATCCATCCTCACTACGTAACGAGACGATATGCCGAGTTTGCAGCCTCGCTTTTGATTTTAAATGAAGGTTACGATGATGCTATTCTGATCAACAGCGTGCAGAAACTACGAAATGAATTTGAAGGATTGCTGGCACGAATGGCAAAAGAGTTTACGGAGCCTGCAAGGAGGATAGCTTTTCTTATAAACAATTACGACGTGATTGCTTCCGTTTTCCAGGTAAACACGTCAGCTGCGGTGCATGAAAGAAATACATGTTACTTAATAGCATCATAAAACCAGGAAGCGCACAGTCGAGCAGTGGAAGGTGAACTTGAGCATGTTAGGCAGCTTCTATCGCTGCATACGGGAGCATTTGTCGATGAGCAGCTTATGCCTTACTTTGGACCCATGGTGACCATCGTGAAAAGATCAGAGCAAACAAAGGACATTGAGCAATTTGAAAAAGGTAACATAACTAAATTAAATCTGACTCGGCTTCCCTTTGAAAAGAGAAGATTAACAACGTTCATTAGGAGAATTGCAGCGTGTATGCCATCACTTTGCGCAAAACTGGCGATCTTCCCTAACTTCCGTCAATGCATCTGTTATCCAATACTTTAGTAATTTCAGAAACGGCACTACCGTCCTCCACGCTGTCCTCGGCCAACTCATCATGTATTATACCAAGTTCCTCGATATTTTAGAACAGCGAGGCGTCACAGGTATTCAACCAGTGGGCGTCCAAACCGTGATGGTCGAGATAAAAAAGTTTCGAAGCACTTTTTGATGTAATATATATTTCTTGCCCTTTCCTGGTTCAAAAACGCTATTGGCTTTTTTCATACAGAATATCATAATGACCTGTGGTTCAATGAGTTAAATGATATTCGCATTGCAGATTCGCATTGCAGAGTACAAATCAATTTCAATAGCTTACCTGGTCGATAGATAAGCCTAAACGGTTTCTTTCCTTCCTTGTTGCTTTCATCGGGCCAGAAATCGTGAACAGCCGGTGCTTCATCTGCACTGCCGTCTAGATATACAATTTGCACAGGTACATCCAGTGCTTTGCTTAATGCAATGATCTGCAAATGATCCGATTCACGGCCAAAAGCTTCAACATGCATTGCACAGAATTCGTCGATGGATATCATCTCAACAACGAGGAATGGTTCGTACTCTGCAGAGTGGATGCGTAGATAAGCAGACGCTACGAACCGTAGGTGCATTACAATAGCATTGCTGATTTCTTCCGATTGGAAATTGACTAGAAGCATATCCCGATCATTGACACGCTGTGGAAGTTGTTCAAACTGTTCGAGTGTGATCTCGTAAAAGTCTTCAAATGCTAGTTTTTGAAAGCCTGCACGCTCCAACATGTCCGGTGTCGATTTGAGTTTGGCGAGAGCGGCTTCGTATGCATCCTTATTGTTGATTAGACTCTCAAACCAAGCAAACGCAAAAGCTTTTCAAGTCCAATATGCACTTCATCAATACCGTAATCACTCTAAATTCTGCGTTTTTGACCCTACCTCTGAAGAAACAGTTGCCTGTATAGTTGCTTAGTTTCTAGAATGTTTCACAAAATATTACGACTTACCATCGCCGCGACAGCGTCGAATGCTATCTGAAGTTTCACTAAGTTTCTATACACACGATAGTTAGAGCATTATTCATTCTCGGTTCAACCAGACATACCTTGACTTTACGAAGGAATGGCTCATTCTCCTTGTACTCTTCCTCCAATTTAGAGATGGGTTCCTCTTGGCAGACAAGCGGGATCTATGTAATACATGAGCATGCACGATAAAGTCATTTTCGCTTCAGGACAGCTAGACCTTGAGTGCTTCTTCGTCCTTAATCTTTTGCTCGAACTCGAGTATTTGCTCGTCAGTCAATTGTGGTTCCTGCTGCTGCTGATCGGACATTATGGAAGAAGAAGAAGAAGAAGAAGAAGAAGCTAGCAGCAGCGCGGAAACTGTTCATGCAAAGTTCAATATCCTTCCGCATTGTACAGCACGTCACGAAAGAGTCGACATTTTTTGTTAGCAATGTCTGCTGGTGATGGTAACCAACAATCATATTCAAAAAAAATGGATATGTAACAAAATGGAGTTAACGATGTGAATTGAAAATATTTTCTCCAGCTACAAGAGATTACATCTGTGAGCGTTTTATAGCTTTGAAAGGACGCAAACAAGCAATCTCTTTAATAACTCCACGCCAGATTATTTTCAATAAACAGTAGCTCGATCCTCATTACTACCTGTGTCAGGCATTGTTGTTCCAGACTGCATCGGAGATTCCTGCTGTAAAGCAAACCCACGCAAAGTGATCGACGCATTTTTGGCTCCTCGGCTTCCAAGTTGGTGGGGCTCATATGTAAAGCCTTTTGAACAATGTCACTACAAAGGGAAGAGCTCCTTCTTGCTGGAAGGAAGAAGGTATCCACAGGAAACTTTCAGTGTCGGTCCTGTACGAAAAGTGTAATAATATCCTTTACAGCTTAAAGAGTTTCAGCGCCGCAAAAGTCTCAATACCAACAACAGCTCCGGATCTGCAAACCAAAAGACATCTCGACACTGGCGACACCATTCACTAATTATTCATTCATGCAATGATCTCGTTAACCGAGATGACCCAGCAATTTTGACACCTGCCTCCACCGTAGCCTCACCAACAAGCCTTGCATTTTTATCTGAGATTGAAGAAGAGGAGCAAGTAGAGCAGTGTTCGATTGTGAAAGAGATATCTTGTATTAAAAGGTTTACCAAGTAGCTCGATCCAAGCTGAACGCTATCCTTCACCTCCTCTCGAGAACGATGTTACGGTACGATGATCTTGTAGAAACTACACTTTCTTGTGCAACATGAATCTAATTGTGAACAGGGACCGCCGGTACCTTGCCCGACGGCATCAACGCCATCTATCATCTCCAATGAACAACAACAGCAGCGTCGTTTACAGTATGCTCGACATGAACGGTCACAGAGCATGGCACATAATTATTACTCGAAGCAGTTCCCTACCACCTGGGAGCACGCTAGGAGACAGTCACCGCAACCGCTGGGAAACTTGGATGAAGCTTTGATCTGGATCCAGCAGAATAACAGACTCGTGCAAGAAAATGAACGACTCAAGAGGGAGCTTAACGCGGCTATGGCAGATAAAGCACGATTAAAGGAAATGTTGGCTCAGACTGAACACGAGTTGCAAGCATTAAAGCAGCAGCAACAACAACAGCAGTTGAATACTTACTCGATGGCTCGACAGGATGAAGATGAGCAAGAGCAAGAGCAAGAGTTCAAGAAGCGGATTCGATGTGTACATACAGAAGAACGAGCACGATGGTCAGAGATCGTGGATAGCCTTGAGCAAGAAATTAGACAGTTGCGTCTAGCGTCGAGATCACAGTAACAGACTCTTTGTATACCCACTGTATCAATTATGCATATATACCTTTTTTTCCCTCAATGATATGTCCTATGAAATGAAAATTGTGTGGTCAACTTTTTTTTTGTTTCCAAACTTGCAGTATGAGATCCCATCTTCATTCGTTATGCAGCAGCTTTTGTTTTCATTCGTTGCGTAGACGAGAAGAACGAATCAAAATTTCATGCACGTGCACCCAGTTGGTAAGCTCAAGGTGGCTGGAGGACCGGAATATAAATTTTTTTTGTGCTTATAACGGAGCCGGACCTGTCAGAAAAATAGTTCCTCCTCTTCCTTTCTTTTCTCAAAAGTTTTCCTCTGCAAGAAAAATGTCTGCCGAATACGAGGGTGCCATCGGTATCGACTTGGGTACAACGTAAGGATCTGCGTATAAAAGTACGAAGAACCTTGGAAACTGATATATATTGTTTTATCAACTAGCTACTCCTGCGTTGGTGTCTGGGAGTCTGAGCGCGTTGAAATCATTGCCAACGAACAGGGCAACCGCACCACCCCCTCCTACGTCGCCTTCTCTGACAACGAGCGTTTGATTGGTGATGCCGCCAAGAACCAGGCTGCCATGAACCCCAAGAACACCGTCTTTGACGCTAAGCGTCTCATCGGCCGTCGTTTCGATGACCCCGAAGTTAAGGCTGACATGGTCAACTGGCCCTTCACTGTTACCGAGCAAAACGGCAACCCCTTCATCCAGGTCGAGTTCGAAGGTCAAACCAAGACCTACTCACCTCAAGGTAAGAGAATTTTTTTCATTGGTTTCCAAAGCCGGAGTTGTGCACTGACATTGAAAAAATTAAGAAATCTCGTCCATGGTCCTCATCAAAATGAAGGAAATTGCTGAGGCTAAGCTTGGCAAGAAGGTCACCAAGGCCGTCGTTACCGTCCCTGCCTACTTCAACGACTCCCAGCGTCAGGCTACCAAGGACGCCGGTACTATCGCCGGTTTGGAAGTCCTCCGTATCATCAACGAACCCACTGCCGCTGCTATCGCTTATGGCTTGGATGCTAACGACAAGAAGGAAAAGAACGTTCTCATTTTCGACTTGGGTGGTGGTACCTTCGATGTCTCTCTTTTGACCATCTCCGGTGGTGTCTTCGCCGTCAAGGCTACTGCTGGTAACACCCACTTGGGTGGTGAGGATTTCGACAACAACCTCGTCAACCACTTTGTCCAGGAGATCAAGCGCAAGCACAAGAAGGATATCTCTGGCGATGCCCGTGCTCTCCGTCGTCTCCGCTCTGCCTCCGAGCGTGCTAAGCGCACCTTGTCTTCCTTGACCCAGACCACCGTCGAAGTCGACTCTCTCTTCGAGGGCATTGACTTCCAGTCCAACATCACCCGTGCCAAGTTCGAGGAAATCAACTCCACTGCTTTCGCCAGCACCGTCGAGCCCGTCGAGCGTGTCTTGAAGGACTCGAAGATTGACAAGAAGGACGTTGATGAAATCGTCCTTGTTGGTGGTTCCACCCGTATTCCCAAGATCCAATCCCTCCTCCAGGACTTCTTTGGTGGCAAGGAATTGAACAAGTCCATCAACCCCGACGAAGCCGTTGCCTACGGTGCTGCCGTCCAGGCTGCCGTCCTTACCAACCAGGCTGGTAACGAGAAGACCCAAGACTTGTTGCTTTTGGACGTTGTTCCTCTCTCTCTTGGTGTCGAAATGCAAGGCGGTATCATGGCTGTTGTTGTTCCCCGCAACACCCCCATTCCCTGCCAGAAGTCCAAGGTCTTCACCACCTCCGCTGACAACCAGACCACCGTCACCTTCCCTGTCTACGAAGGTGAGCGCTTGATGACCAAGGAAAACAACATGCTCGGTGAATTCTCCCTCAACGGTTTGGTCCCCGCTCCCCGTGGAACTCCCGAACTTCTCTGCACTTTCGACTTGGATGCCAACGGTATCTTGAAGGTCACTGCTCAGGACAAGACCACTGGTCGCAAGGCTGATGTCACTATCTCCAACTCCACCCGTCTCTCTGCTGCCGATATCGAGCGCATGGTTGAGGATGCCGCCAAGAACGCCGAATCTGACAAGAAGCGTGAGGCTTTGGTCCAGGCCAAGCAAGACCTCGAGTCCTACGTCTACCAGGTTGAGAACAACATCTCTGACCCCAACGTCAACATGAAGCTTCGCCGTGGTGATCGTGAGGCCATCGAGACCGCTCTCGCTGAAGCCATGGAATTCTTGGACATCTCTGCTGAGGATGCTTCCGTTGACGACATCAAGGGTGCTCAAACCAAGCTCAAGCGTGCTGCCACCCGTGCCTTCGCTCACGTCTACTCCACCCGCCGTTAAGTCCATAATCCTGTGTAGGAGCGCGCGACATTTTTCTTTTCCTTTCTTACTTTGCATCTCTTACTCCGTTTGTCTTTGCATTGGAAACATGTATAATTTTCTTCTTTCTATCGCTTTTTTGTGCATAGATTGTATCATCTACAATTAAAGCCCTTTCGTTGGTTTTGTTTGGCTACATAAAGTGCCAGAACTATCCTAAGTGTTTAGCTCTTTTGTCACTGTCCGGCTCGCTCTAGCCTCAGAGTTGAATCCTTCTCTGGCTGTTTCGATCCTGTGTCGTACAATATCTGTGCCCCACGTAAGTTTGCGCAAGATCCTGTATCTTGCGATATGCGGCGCCCTGTTCAACTCGCGCATGTCACGGAAAAACTGGTCGTCTGTATCTTCGCCCTGCTGCTGCTGTCCGTATTCTTCAGATAACTCTGTAATGTTCGACTCGCGTCGTCGATGTGCCTCCTCTTCCTGTTCGTGAGCCAGCAAACCCTCTTCTTCCTCCTTGATCCATTGCTGGGCTTTGGAACGCAGCGATTCATCGTGGAACGGGTCAGCGCCGAGCATATCGTTGCGGAAGGATCTCAAGTTTGTGTGCACGGGCGAGAAACCTGGCATGATTTTGAAGCGTATCTTGACTTGACCGTATTTGCCAGCTGTGTCCCAGGGATCTTCGTTCCTGTTGGCTTCTTTGCTGTGCTCAGGGCAATAATCATGCAATCCTATTACAGCTTCTTGCCAGCAGGTGTCCTGCACAGTCTTGAGCCACAATCGACCCGTTGCCTTGCTGCTTGAGAAATTTCCTTGCAACACATGGATATACAGGGCAGTGCGGTAGCGCATCGTCAGTGGAAAGTACATTTTGCGCTTTGACCACCCGATCTCTGGCCCATCTTGCGATAGGTCACGTGCCTTGATACGTTTCAGAATAACAGGATCCACATTAAGCGCGAGGATGGCTTTGGTAGAATTCGTATACTCTGAAGAAAACGGTGGCTGCAAGCCTGTAAACGTGATACGGTCGATGATCATTGTGCCCACGTCAGATCCACGCAACTCTGGTGGCAGCGTCAATTTGACTGGTTTGTATTTGAGGTTGAGGAACACTTTGCCAAAACCGATTCCGTTTGCCAACGGCACCCATCGCTCTGCCTCCTTGTACTTGTCTTGCTGGCCCTCAAACACATCGATCAAAAAGAAAACCTTGGTCCCGAGTACAGGGTCACGCTCCAAGTCTAGCGAAGCCTTGACAGAAATACGAAGGAAAGCAGTATTGAAATCCTTGATGAATTGCTCGGTATCTGCATTCCAGTGCTAACAAAAGACAGATAATTGAGCTATCCATCCGCGGGTGACGCAGTTATTGCGAGAATTGTAGATGGGTTCTTACCGGACTAGGATTTCGCAATTTTGCCCGAGTTTCAAACACCTTATTGTCATTGACATAAACGCACGCATAAGGATTCACAATTTGGTTAGGGCTGTAAGGATGTTTGAAATCTTCGGCCGTCAATATTTCAGGGTCACCGATTTCAAGGTCGGATGCTTGCGTAATCTGGACCGTCAAAATACCGCTTTTGTGCGAAAGTGACAGAGGTTCCTGCTCAAGCTCGCGCTGTCTTTCGGTTTTTTGACTATCAAGTTCTGACATGATACTAGGCGGCGGCGGTGTCAAGTACTTTGGATGGAATGATACTTGGAAATTCAGCTTGAGTTTTGCATTCTCCACGGTATCTGCATCGTCCAAAGGTGCCCATCTAAGGTACAGACGAACTAAGTTTTACGCGTACAATTGCCAGCACCTTTGTATATCTTACCCATCAAACACAACTCGCTCGCTTTTGCACCAATCGGTCACATCGCCTAGCTCGTCTACCTGACCTTCAACGATGTCCTTGACAGGTATAGACGCAGTACCCCATTCGTCGTCAAACTTGATCTTATCGGCATCCCATACTTTGACTTCAACCTTTGCATCGTTGATAATATCATCTATGTATGTTCAATGAGACTCTGAATATGTATCGCACTGTAAGAATATATATGTACCTTGTCTGATTAAAATATACAGATCCTCATCCCATCGAGGATCTTTATCGTTTGTAAGTACTCTCGTGCTACACATTCCCTGTTTTCCTCGTGTGCTGAGGGAAATTGTTGCGTATGAATCTTGCATATCTAAAAGCTTGAGTCAGCAAAGGAAAGAAGAAAGAAAAAGCGATCAACGTTACCCTGTATCGCATTATAATCATCCGAGCGGAATGCCTCGCGCACACGGACCTTGACGACACCGATAGCCGACGTATCCATAGCAGCTGCACCCAAGATTTGTTTCACGTCAATTGTGAGCGACTTTGGATCCACGAAACCAGCGAATCCGAGCTTGACAGCTTCGTTTACCAACGTTTTCATCATTGGAAGCTGCAGAGCGGACAATTTCCTCGGTGAGAATGGACGAACAATAAATAGTTATCGATGGTTACAGTTACCTTCATTAGATTCATGTGCCTCGACAGGGGCATGACACCTGTGGATATCTTGGGAACCTTGACAAAGGATATGGTAACTTTTGATACAAAAGGCATATCCGGAGCTGTGAGGATCTTGAACCGCATTTTGCCGGACAATCGAGTCAATTCCGCCTTGACGTCGATAGGTGCCTTGAGTCCTGTCTTGAAACGGATGGCAATGCCTGGAGGCGCTGAGGAAACGTTGCGGCTGCTTGACAACGAGGCAACTGGATGTGCGTGAAAACTGAATGCTACTTCACCAAACTATGCCCAAACACGATGGTTATTACTCGCTTAGAGAAAGATTATGTAAGACTCTAGCTTACGATAGCTTCCTCTGGTTGTCCTGGCATGGGTGGAAATATACGGATCCTAAATTTCATTATTTAAGATCAGAAAAGGTCACCAGTAACAATCCGATAGATCCGAAAACCAACATTTGAATTTTCGGTGCATGGACACCAATATCGAAATCGGTGACTTTAACTGCACTCTGAAAGATACATTTAAGCTGATAAGAATCGACGTCGCGTAAAATGTTGACTTTGCAAACTTCACTTACGATCATTGCAGGCGCGAGACTCTCCAGTGTATCTTCTAGAATATCTTCCACGGTAACAAACAAACTAGGATCAATGCTTCGCCAAATCTGCTGCAGAAATTGGTTGAGCCATTCGACGTTCTCTCCACTACTTTCGTGTAGCTACAGAATTTTGATACTTTTAAGCAAGATCGCGATATATAAGCAAACCTATAAGACGTACTATTTTTGATCCTTCTAATTTCTCCAGCTGCCAGTCCAATCCCTTCTGTGTCTCTGTGCCGAGTGTGTAATATGCCAATCCACCTATATACATCGCTCCAGTGTCAATTCGTGCTCTCTTCCAACAAGCTCGGCTGTAGCTTACCGCCGAGAATTGCCAGTAGCCCAAAAAAGTAGCCAAAATGCAGTCGACCACAAATATAACAAGCGAGTGCTGCCAAAGCTAGGTATTTCAATGCATTCAACTGGAGACCTAATATCAGCTGGTCGGGTTCTGCTGGCTTTAAGGGTTGAGGAAATCGTAATTTGTAGCATTTTTCGGGCGTTTCCTCCTCCCAACGTTCAGTATCCTTTTCTTGCTCATTTTTTGACTTTTGCATAGACAACGTTGAAAGGATATTGTCAGGTATATTAGCGAGCTGACCCGAAAGATTGGCCAAGTTTCCAGGTATGTCCATTAGATTTTCGGGCAGTGCAATGTCACCCGGCAGTGTAGTTGGTACAATACTCTTGAACCGACTCTGGATGCTTTTGCGGGAAATACGATTGTCGGCTGCTTCCAGCCAATGTATTATAGATAGAAATATTAGACGGTAAGCATAAGAATTTTTTTTATTGCTGTCGTTCTATTCTCGTGGAAAACACTTGCCGACATTGGCGTCTTGCTGCTTTTGCATTTCGTTGCTGTTTGCGGCGTCGCCGCTGTTCTTGTCCCCTGCGCGTTTTCCGCCAATGATAGGAGCGAGTTGCCGTGCGCCTGGAAACGATGTGTGCTTTTCTCTTGGTCCAGCGTCTTGCGTGGGTGAAGTATTGTTGCTTGATGCTATGTTGTTATCGGCCATCGAGAAGGAGAAGTAAAGAACATGCAGGAATTCCCTGCTCAAGGGTTCGCAAATTGAGTGCGAGTCTGAACCCATGCAAATGCGCATTGACCAAGAATGGCAGATTTATGCACATTACATCATTCCTAGAGGAAGCAAGAGGCAAGTAGAGCAATTGACAGGAAATATGCTGCCATGTATACGCATTTCCGGCGCATTGCCTCTGTACGACATTGTTCGTTCAAAATTGGCTCCTTCGATGAGCCCATTACCGTAAATATTTTATATAGAGCAGTAACGCCATGTGTATACAAATGGATACATATTTTTATTATATTTTGACATCAAAAATACCATTCAAGATGCTGAGAACTATCCAAGTGCGTAGATTCTGCCGGATTGGGCGCATGTAATCCAGCATTTACCATCAACAACGTTTGGTCAACTTTTCTTCCGCTCAATGATACCCGAAACTCTGCGAAACCTGCTTCTAGCCGTCGGTATTGGTGTTGGCACCGGTTACTATGTCTTCCAGCCACTGCTCAAGGAATATGAAGCGTAAGCAAATTATTATTCTTGAAATGTCATTTGCTGATCTGTCTGAATTGTGGTTACAATGTCACAGAGAAACGAACGGAACTTGGATGCGTCCTGGAGACGAAGAACGTTTAAAGGCAAGACAAGCTGCTGCTGCAGAGCCCAGCAACACCAGCGAAACTTCAGCCAAGAGTTAGAGTGATAATACAACGTTTAAAGTTCCTGTACATAACATGCAGCCTACATAGAATAACATTAAAGATTTTTTTCTTGTCGTCGTCTTTCTTCCCGCACACAAAATGACAAGTAAACCGCAACCTATACCAGTAGAGGTTCCACGAGAAAACGAACAGTCCTACGAAGAAGCACATGTGCACAAGGTCTACGAGGACATTGCATCGCATTTCAGCGAAACACGGTACAAAGTGCGTGTTAGCTGCAATCTAGAACGCGATGTAGGATTGATCGCTGACAGATCGCGTTGTCGTTTCCCACTTCCTTTAGCCCTGGCCCGTCGTTGAGGACTTTCTGAATAGTCTCGAGACAGGAAGCATAGGTGCAGACGTTGGTTGCGGCAACGGCAAATACATTGGCGTCAACCGAAATATTATGGTGTTAGGTTCAGACAGGCAAGATGAGCACTCGATGTTTGCTTTCTGCAGCTGATTTAGACCAAAGTGTTGATTAAAGTTGCTGTTCAGGAGCTCCAATCTGATAAAGATTGTACACCAGCGAGGATTTGAGGGCATGGTTGCCGATGGTCTCCATCTACCGTACAAGACAGGACGATTCGTATGTTAGCCACGGGGATATAATAATGGTTTATTCATGTTACTCAATTGTCTGTAGGACTTTTGCGTATCTATTGCTGTTATCCACCATTTTTCCACACCAGAGCGACGTCTGGCTGCCATTGAAGTAAGTAATACCAAGTTCTTTTGATGCTTCTTATTTTTACATCGATATTTGTAAAGGAATTATTGCGGATAATCCGACCTGGCGGCAAAGTTCTCGTTTTCGTTTGGGCATTGGAACAGACAAAGTTCAGCAAAAGGAATTTTGAACCGGGTAAACAAGACGTTTTCGTTCCGTGGACGCTGAAGCAGGCCGCTCAAACCGAAAACTCGGAGCCCAATATTTACCATCGATATTATCACTTATTCAAAAAGGGAGAATTGGACGATCTCTTTCTCCAATTAGACGATCAAGTATCAATAGACGTTTCAGGTTACGACCGGGACAATCACTATATCATTGCAACCAAGAAATAAATCCTAGTTCTAAATATATAATAATCTAACACTGGACATGCACACGATTGGACAGCAATAACTTCTCATTCTTAAAAGTGGTCTGATTTTTCCCTTCCAGTATCCCATTACGACTACGCACGTAGGATTGCGTAAGCAATGGTTATCTGCCTTGAAAGACAGATGGGATGTGCCATCCAGCCATGTATCTTTATATTAAAAGATGACATCTACTTTCATGCGTCCGTCCATTATAGCTAGACGCTGCTTTGTACACCAATATGCAAGAAATATAGTTTGGCCGTTGTGGGAGTGGGCCCCAATGTTTTATCCAGTATGCATAGCTGGAAAACATATCTTGTCTCTGCGAAGCGGCATTGTTATGCCGTAGATTCATCCCCGACTATTCCATCAATCTAGTGATATACAAACTATGGACTCGAAGGATGAATTAAAAACGTCTAAAACTTCTCATCAGCGTGATGAATAGATTTACTGTACTTACAAAGCCTTGTTGATTCCGATATGATCATTTCTGCGTATCACTATATAGATATGCATCAATAAATACGGCTTGCTTGATTCTATTATGGCCTTTCCACCATTGCACAATTTTATCCTCTTTAATCTCTGAAAACTCATCTAGCGTTCGTCTCTTGACCGCATACAGCCATTCAGCCCGAGAAAGGAAAAAAGTCGTCCTGGGCATCGCTTCGTCGCCAAGGTATCTTCCGAGGAGATGTTGTTTTCCCGCACTTTGAGATGTAGCAAATGAATTTCAGGACCAGTGGCGTCATTGCGACTTCAAATAAAAAGACCGATCTATCCTTACGTTATTCACGCCTTTTTTTGCCACACCACAGTATGCTCGCTACTGCTCGCGTGCGATTCTCAACTACTGCTCGTCGCTCCTTTGCTACCGCTGCTGCAGAAAAGAAATACAAGGTCGTCGTTGTGGGTGCTGGCCCCGGCGGTCTGTCAGGTAACAATCACCTGTCAAAAGTCAACATGACCCTGGATCTTATGCGAATCTACTAGTTTCTTCCACTCTTTCCAAGATGCTCGGCAAGAACCAAGTAGCTGTTATTGATCCTGCTGAGTACCATTACGTAAGTACTGGGAGAGAAGAGAGGAGAAAAATGATTACACGTAGATATAGATGTTAATGATGAAATTAACTTATTGTCTCCCGTGCATTTAGTACCAGCCTTTGTGGACCTACGTTGGTGGTGGTCTCAAGGACTTTAATGAAAGCAAGCGACCCATGGCCAGCCTTATTCCCGGCAATGCCGATTGGATCCAAAAGCGCGTTACCCGACTTGACCCTGATAACAACAAGGTCGCTTTGAGCGACGGCGAAACTATCTCGTACGACTATCTCGTCGTCGCCGCTGGTATCCAAATTAACTGGGACCAAATCAAGGGCCTTCCCGAGGCTCTTGGTAAGGATGGTGTCACTTCCAACTACTCCAAGGATAGCGTCCAAAAGACCTACAAATTCATTCAAGAGTTCAAGGGTGGCAACGCCTTGTTCACTTTCCCCAACACGCCTCTGAAGGTAAATCGCATATATGCATAGCAACGGAGGATATTTAACTCATTGAATGTATTTTCCTTTAAACAGTGCCCCGGTGCTCCCACAAAGATTGTCTTTTTGGCTGAAGAAGCCTTCCGCCGTCAAGGCGTTCGCGACAAGACCAACGTGATCTACAACACTAGCTTGGGCAAGATCTTTGGTGTTGATCACTATGGCCGTGTTTTGCAACAGCTTGCTGATGAGCGCGGTATCCAAGTCAATTTCCAGCATGAGTTGATTGAAATCAAGTCCCAGGACCGCCTGGCTGTCTTCCGCAACAATGCCACCAAGGAGCTCAAGACTTTTGACTATGACTTTTTGCATGTCGCCCCTCCTCAGGGCCCTCCCACCTTTATCAAGGAATCCAAGCTGGCTGATGCTGCCGGCTTCGTTGATGTCAACAAGGCAACCACTCGTCACAACAAGTACCCCAACGTCTTTGCACTTGGTGATTGCTCTAATTTACCTACCTCTAAGACTGCAGCAGCTATCACTGCTGAATCCGGTGTCTTGAAGCATAACTTGATTGCTGACTTGGAAGGCAAGAAGGTTGAGCAAGCAGAATACGACGGTTATACCAGCTGCCCTCTCATTGTCGGCCGCGAGCAACTGATTTTGGCTGAATTCTCCGGATACACTGGCCAGCCTTTGGAAACCTTCCCCGTCGACCAGCGCCAAATCAGCAAGGCTGCTCAGATGCTCAACATGGAAATCATTCCTTCCATCTACTGGAACGGTTTGCTCAAGGGTATCTGGACCGGTCCATCCAAGGTTAGAAATGCTCTTGCTCCCTTCCGCTCTGCATAAAAGTATTTCGTCTCTATTCTTGTAATAAATCTTCACCAATGCCATATATATAAACAACTAAAGTATGCATTTTGCTGACGTCTGGCGATGCAGAGACCGGAAAAAGACCATCCATGCCTTCTGTGCGAAACAAAGGATGTCTTGCTTGTTAATCTCATAAGCTTTAGGATCAGATGGTCAAACGGGAAAACGCTGAAGAAGGAATAAACAAAAGTAAAGCGTGTCACGTGATACCTTGATCATTGCTGCATGTTGACAAAGCTGGCAGTGCCTTATCTTTCTTCACATCCTCATTTTGTTTACGGTGTCTATCTTAAATGCAGACACATCCAATGTTACTAGTTATTTTGCGTATCAAAACAGCCGTATATTTTGATTGTGTTCTTCCAGAGTCTGAAAACTCACATAGGTTTTCACAGCTTTGCAGCGCCAGTCGAACCCTAATTGAAAGTCCGCGGGGAGAGACGACTTTTGGGAGTGAACTCCGTAAACATCTATAATATCATTGGCTGGTTTGGCAGTTTTGAACGGCCGCCGTCGCTGCCGTCCGAGCAGGGAGACCAAAATTTCCCGTACCGCGCTCCCCGCGCTCAATTTGTAGTATTCTTTAATTACGTTTTTCAAATTATGTGTTGCGGCCTAACCGGAAGATATACTGTTTCTGGAATGGAATTGAATATATTTTAGTAAATCCTCGTCATTTTATTATTAGAATAGGTCATTACTCTATTGTGAGCCTTCTTCCCGGAGGTCTGGGAAAATGATTGGCTGAACGGCGGCTTTCGAATGTCCGCAGGAGGAACGCGGAGAGACAGAACAGTTTTTCATCTGTCTGCATAATACGCATGCTGTACATCAGTTGAAATCGTTCCAAAAACGGAAGCAATCTAACTCATCCAGATAGGCATGGATGCGGTATCCGTATTGCGATAAAAATTGTGTACATAGAAAGTAAAGGGGAGAAAAGAGGGGGGCAAGTATAAAACTAAGATTTGGTGGCAATGTATTTGCTGTGCATTGAACAGAATTGAAGGGGAGGAGAGGATGCATAATGATTGCAAAAAAATGTAAAGTAACAAGGATAACCAATCAACCATAAATCATCAAAGCGTGCTAGAACGAGTATAGAACATTGCACCGTTTGAAAAGCCTGGTGCACCTCCAGTAAATGAGGTGTTGCGCCGCTTAAAGATTTGCTCGTCAGCTTCGCTCTGCTCCAGCTGTTCTGACGGCAGCAGCACCGCGCGATCAATGGCCGATGGGAGACCTTTAACGCAAAAGAAGGTAAGAGTTAATAGGAATATTCAATGAGCAAAAGTAAGAAAAGTAACGTACCTCGATGGCGACCTCGATACATGAGTGCTATGATAACCAATTTGCTCACGGTGCGATACACTGCAGACTGTGAAGTTGACGTGTTTGGGTATCCAGTAGACGCACCGACGTTGCCAAACGCTGAAACACATTCATAAATGACGGTGGCCAAGGTGACGGGTGATGGCGACATGATATTCGTAGCTTCCAGTACATTGATGCAAAAGATACCAGCAATGACCCAGCAAATATCACTCGTCAACTGGCGCTGGATCTGTGTCAGTACGAAAAAGTCTGGTCCGCGCAGCATCTTTTTAGAATGAGTCATGACGCTGCTGATTGTTGGATGCCGTCGCAGTTTGATGAACGGAGCAGGTCCGCGCAGATCTGCCTCGGTGAACTGCACAGGCTCCTCGTCCTCTCCGCGGAAAATACCCAATGCACGTTCCTGCAAAAATATATCCATATAGCGTTAAAACCGAAGTCATTGGTAATGTTATATACTAAAAGAAGCTGTACCTGATAAACGTTACTGTTTCGCATAGAGATGGCGACCGGGTAAACACTGATATACATGGCAATGATGTAGACCAACTGTGTGCCCGGATTGAGATCACCCAGACTGATGACTGCAAACCCAGCGTTTCTGGTAGCAATAGATTGGAAGAGTCCGTCCAGCACTCGGGATCCCCACGTCAGGTCGGCAGTGACCGGCAACCAGTAGTTGAAAGCGATGAAGCACACGAGCTCTGCTATCGTGATACAGATCAGGATGATAAGCAACCACCATGTTTGGGTCGATGGAAACAAGAGAGTGTAGCATCGACGAGGATGGTCCAAGAGATAGCGGAATGTTTCGCGGCGCATGGTTTCGTGGTGAGGCGTGAGCTTGTACAGCACCCAAATTAGAAAGCGCAGGAGGATTGCATATGCCGTGTTGCCGACGAGGATGAGTGTGGCTATTACCAAGAGCGGAAAAGGGGCATTTTGAAATGGTACAAGGCTGGCGTCAAGATGACACATTCCCAGGTTATCCATGCCGGATACAGCCGCGAAGAATGAAAAGAACCATGGGTCGACCGGTCCAGTCGGATTCGATGTTTGCAGGACCTGCTGCGCGTAACTTGAAACACCAATGTAGCCACGGATCATAAAGGCGGCAACGGTGATAAAACCGAGGTAATAGATAGGTACCAGTCGCGCGAGCATATCCAACGCACGGTACTCGGCACCACCGAGGCGGTAGCGCTGCTGGCGTGTAAGCTGGCTTTTGTCGATCGGCTGGCGCATGATTTCTTCGAATTCTTCGTCATCGTCCGAGTCTACAAGCGTATCTGTGATGGGATCATCTTGTGAAATTTTTTGCATTAGCTCCTCGAAGCGTCGCTCCTGCTCGAGACGCCGACGTGCAATCTCTCGCTGCTGCTCAATGTTATTTGCAAATGCAATCCCCTGAGTCCCTGCATTTTCCTCAGAAAAATCTCGACCGCTGCCGTTGTTGCCCGCCGTCGTCGACGATGTGGATGTAACACGTTCCAGTTCGTTCGGATATCGCTCATGCTCCTGGCATGGATGCATCGGTGTCGACATTTGGCGCTGGAGATCGACGCCGGAATTGTCGTTGTGGTCGTGGGCTTTTGCTTCAGCTTCCCGTCTATCCATCATTTCCCTTTGCTCACTCCGAAACTGATGAACGAATGAAGATATCTCATGCGGTTTCGATAGCCAGGAGGATTTGGTTCGCCCGCCATGACCCTTGGAGCCGGATACTGGACTTGATGCAATCGAAGATAGCGACATGCGCCTGCGCATTGCCGCCGCAGCCGTTGTTGTTGCCGTGGATGATAGCGATAACCGACGACGAATTTTTGACGAACCGCTGCTGCCCAATTCAATGTCGCTATCCTTCTTGCGTCGTTCTCTGCGTCGCTGCTCTTCGCGTTGCCGGCGAGCCTTGTTGAACTTAAGAATGTCTTCGAATCGTTTGGAAAAGTAATGCCGGCGGACAATCAGCACAACGTACGAAATGGTAATCTGTGATCCGATCAGTGACAAGAAGAAAATGACGAGCATCTGGTACGTGCTGAGAGCTGACATTGCGATCGTGTTCAAACCCGTATTGGTTGCGGCCGTAGTTGCCATGAAGAGTGAATCGACATAGTTCCAATCAGTGCCAGGCTGGCAGTAGAACAATCCAGACGCAACGAATATTAGAAAAGCAATGTAGAGGTAATGGAGCTCGATAAAATGCACTCGCGTATGCCAAAACCGCACGACGGCATCGCGCGCACTTGTTAGCATCGGATTCGCAGTGAAATGCGGTGTCGGATGGGATAAAAGAAGAAGGGGGAAAGGGAAAGAAGGAAAGAAAATTACTGTGACAGACGGTTGGGTTGGGGTGAAAAGTGAAGTGAGGGATTTTTCACAATTTTGGCAGATTGCTGCCTTGTGGGGCAAAGCTGCCATGTTTATTTCGTCCACCGCCTGTTGAAAACAACAAATTTTCAGTGGACATGTTCCCAATCGGTGCAGCTGCAGCAGTCGCCGTGCAACCGCTTATAATACTAACTGCCGCTCATATCATCCAGACCCGCAAAGGCTGCTGATCAACCCGCCCGATACGACAAACTAGATCTGGAATCATCTATGAAAACTTTCAGGTTCCACAATCTTCGTCACAGACTTTTCTGCATGCCGCCCGATCGGGACTTTACCAAATTCTTTCACTCTCCTTCCCCTTCCCCTGGACCTTGAACCTGTAAACGTGCTACTCCAGATTGAGGCATTTTCCTTGTTCTCTGCAGCTGGAATCTCACGCAGATGCAAGATGGAAATCGAGGAAATGAAAAATTGCGCGTTTCATAAAATCGATTGATGAAATCAATTATTGAAAAATTGCTACTAGCTACTTCATACGTTTCTGCTTGTCATCTTTACAATTTGTTACAGTACAATAGCATTGTTTATGCTTGACCCGTCCGCATCTCCGTTATCATTGCCACCAAACGATGGCGGTGGAGGTGGTGGAGGCGGAGCAGGAGGATGAGGGTAAGATGGTGGTTGTTGTTGCGCGGGTGTTGGAGGAGTAGGAGGTGGAGGGGTTGGTTGCTGTTGCTGTTGCTGTTGAGGTGCCGAAGGTTTAGGTTTCGACGATGCTGCTGCTTCAGCCTTTACATGCTCGTACGCATCTCTGGCAGAAGTATACGTTTCATTCGGGTGAAGAAGTACGATGCTTGCGCGCTTTAACTTGTCACAGAGGCTCTTCAAAGTCTCTTGATCCTTCGTATCTCGAGCCACTTGGATCAAAAATAAAGTATATTCGTGTACGTACTCAAAGTATTTTCCAGGCCTATGTGAAAAAATATAACGTTAATTTGTTTCAGCTCCTTATTGCGTATATGCAATCATTTCTTTCATCTAATCTTACCTTTCATACGTCGGCTTCCACATGTTCAAGTGATTCTTGAGATTGCCACGTAGTGTAAACAATTGCAAGATCGTCTCTTTTGCTTTCTCGGGTTTGCCAAGTATGCGGTAATACATCCATGCCAACTACGTAACCATGCAGTGTCAGTAAACTTGCATTTCCCATGACTTTTGCTACAATGACAACGACTAACCCTAAATGTCGGACGATGATGCCATTTTCGCTTATCCAAGCTTTGTACTTGTTTTAATTTCGTCACCACCATTTCGTATGCAGTGTTCAACGATGGAGAGGGTTCTGATGCGACGCTTTGCACCTTTTCGGTCTGACCATTTCCTTTGGCGCGATTGACAAGATCCTCCATCAAGTATGGCAAAGCGTCAGCAGGCTAAAGTAAACATGTCAGCAAATTCACAAGGAGACTGCACATAAATTTGACGACGTACCTTCATTTTGCCTTCGTACAGAAGCTTCGCCGTCGTGGAATATAGAGCATACAAAGGATCCAGGATAGGATCCTGGCTTTGTACCGAGCAGGCGGCTATCGCTGCTTTGCGATACATATCAAGGATCTCCTGTTATCAAAACACGAAATTTGAGCTTCCAACATAGTGACTTTCGTATTCTCAAGAACTTACCCTAGCAGGTCGTTTCAGTTTCCGGAAACACTTTCCACTTAGATACAAGCATCTATGTTTGAGTAGACAAATGAGTCATTCCGCCAGTTTAGCAGTTTAACAATTGTTTGTTTTACCTCCATTCTGACTTGTCGCCTGACTTGTAAGACATTGCTGTTTCTAGCAATTTCAGTACAAGTTTGTATGCGAAGCTAGGCTCAATCTTTTTCACATTGGACTTTTGCTGCACAAACGGCGACTTGACTTGCTTTTGCCGAAAAGCGGCCCCACTCATGGGGGTACAAATCATTGAATACACGAGATATCCAAAATGGAAAAAGAAGTCGAACTTCGCTTCATCGTCGAAACCGCTCGCCGCCGTTACTGAGAAAAGATGCCACGCTCTCCAAAATGAATTGTAAGCTTTCTAAAAAAATACATAGTCAGTCATTAGGATATCTCTATTTCGAGTCTTCGTGGAACCATACCCGTTGATAATCAGCTATCTTTCTCTTGTGTCCTGTAATGTTACTAGCACTCCACGTGAGCTCCTCTTCAGAAAGTTCCACGTAGCAGCGACCAAGTTCAGACCAAGCAAATGCGTCATCTGGATTCACGATAATATGCTTCTAGAAAAGAAGTGGGCACTAAGTTAGTCTCGCAGATATATGCAGGAAGATTGCTTTATCGTACATGGAGATATCCAATGGCATCCTCCAAATTTTCAATCGTTTTCTCAGAATTGACTTTAGCCCTAGCTTTCGCCTGTATGCGCAGCAATCTGCCTTGGATATAGAACAGCTTCGTTTGCACAGCTAAAGAAAGTTCATAAATTTCCAAAATGATTCAATGTTTTTGTTCCTTAAGCTTACGAGAGATTTTGGTTCGCAACATATCAATGGGTATGCTAGGCAAAAACGCATCGCGCATCATCGCTTTGATGGATGCTTTCATTGGAGCCTCCCGTCCGAGATAAGCATCTAGCAAGTTCTTGTTCAATTTGATCCAGCCTTGAATAGAACGGTGCGTGAGTAGAGAGATAAGGTTGATGCAGTTCCAAAAACTTACTGTTATCTTTAGGAAGACGATCGAAATGTTGCAGAAGCAACTCGAAAACTTCTTTTGTATCGTTTCGCAGCTGTGTGCCTTGACTCAACCTGTCCATCACTGGGTCAACAACGAGACTGAACAGCTTTTCGGCCGCTTTTTGACTCAATTTCTCATGCGGCGCTCGATGTTCTTCCACAAGATATGACCGTTCATCGGGCGAATTTGGATGTCCAACTGTCAAATGGATACCATACACGCAATGGTAGCATTGATAGATTCCTCCTCGAAATTCGGGCTGGAAATTATCGGTCAAGAAATCTAATAGGTACTTTACGAAACCGCCTAGAGAACCGATTATCAGTGTTGAAAATATATACTTCTAACATATTCATCATTCTACCTTTGCAGCCACCGCAAATTTCGCGTTCACCAAGTTCATCGTGCATGAATGCCAGAACCTTTGCTATACCTTGATCTACGACTGTCTTGACGGGAGTATCAAATTGCTGACTAATGCTCTCGATAAGACTAGCTGCGACTGCCCAAGTCGTCCAAATGATGTTGTTGAACTTGCTGTTCCGTGTTACTGACGATGGCCGATGCATTTCACTTCCAGAGAAGTTGTTCACAATGTAAATGAAGTCAGGGTGCCGATACGTGTAAATGATTGTCATTTGAAGAATCAATAGGATATCATCGGTCGTTTTGATGTCGAGTGTGAAAGGCCATGGTTCGTGTTCAATGATCCTCATACGATGCATTTCTTGCAAGCAGGTATCAATCTAAAGTAATACAGTTAATTGATGATCAGCATCTTTGCGAGCCTCGAGGAAATAAAATATACCCTTTTCAAATATTTAAAAAATTCTGTGTCTTGATCCTTTTTGAGAATGTTGGTTTCCATTTGATGGTTTGCATATCCAATTAACTTTGTTACGAGCCAACGGAGTGCACGTAATTGACAAGTCCACGCATTTTCGACATCTTTTGTTTCCCTGTACGATTTAAAAAGCAGCATAAACGTCTCGTATAGGTCGATGTCTTCTTTCTCTACATCTGCTGGATCGGTAATAATCTGTGACAACTCGTCAATGACAGAGGCATAATCTTCTTTTTCAAACTTGGCTTTGGCCATGAGCAATTTTGTGCCAAACTCCAATGCCTTGATTTTTTCCTGTAAGACGTCTTCGCTGATGATACCATTATATATACTAGACGGCCTATTAGATAAAGCATATGTTTTCTGAAGTTTTCCTGATCAGCTCACCAGTACGTCTGAATGGGATCTTTTACTTGAGAAGCCAATTTTTGGCACTGCTTGTAGATATCAAAAGCTTTTTCAATATCGGCTGAACATTGAGCGATCTTTCCATTCACAAATAGAAACCGTAATTGCAGTTCGTTGGACGATGGATGTTGCAGCGCCAATCTTTCACAAAATGATGACCAAGTCCTCCAAAGAGGCCAATACTCTTCAAGCATGCCATCCACTTCGGATTTCTCAGCGGCAACCTTGCGCTTTGCAGTAGCTCCAACAGCGCACGAAAGCTCAAGAAAAGACGTTGTGAGGCTGATAATTTTATCGGCTAAACGTTCACAAATCCTGAGTGCAAGCTGCCATCATTGGATCCAATTAGCACAATAAAAGCTAACAATGTAGCTATTACAAATCAATTTACCTCCAAAGGTTCTTCATTCTGAGTAAGCGAAATTGTTTCCATGAAGCTTTGCTCCAAGAGGATGATGATTTGAAGCATTGCATCGACGGTATCTTCCGGTAGACCGTGCAAAATATCTTGTCGCAGTAATTTCAAAGCAAGCTGATGCATCATTTTCACCATTCCAGCATCTGCAAAGTTCATTTCTTGAATAAACTCGAAAACTGCTGACGGTTCAGCATCTGATTTTTCTGCGCGGAAAGGGGTGTATGTGAATGGTCCCATTCGCTCGACCTTGTTTTCGACACTGGCATTTTCAGATCGACTATGAGAGTTATATATTTAGCCTCTTACATAGGTAGTCTCGAAACAGCCATTCAAAACTTACGTAAAACGCGCGGCATCAAAATCCCAGCTGTAATCCACCTTGAGCTCAGAGACCTTGTAATCAAACCATTCCCAAAAAGTTTGAATTTTTGATTCCTCGCCTTCGAAAGAAACAGGCGTGTACCACACTTTTGATCGTTTTAATAACGGAATAGATTCAAGCTTATCAAACAGATCCTGAACCATTCCGCTGAAATGTAGTTCCTCTTCATGCATCTGCCGTCGTGTATTTTCTTCCTTTTCAAGCTCCTTTTGTCGTTTGGAAGATCTAACATGGTGGTTAGCATAAATCAACTTTTCATATCCAAATTTTTCATCTACCTCAATGTTGCGCGCTTGTCCTCGCCTTCATCTTCCTCGTTAGCTGAGTGTTCTTCAGATCTCTGTCGCTTCAATGGTACGGTATTTGTTCCATCCCTCTGAGGACTTTGATCCAAGTCTACAATGACTACATCTGGTTCGCTGTTCACGGGTTGTTGTTGAATAGAAAGTTCATTCCCCTCTTCTCTAGTCTCTTTCATGGTGACATCCTCGTTTGATACAGTACTGTCAGCGGAAGGCGGTGGCTCTGCATCGTTGCTGATAAAGATAACATCACTTTCGGAATTGGTTGTCTGGCTCTGTTGACTTGAGACATAGTCCATTGCACTTTCAGGCACGTCGATTTTGATAATTTGATTGACGATAATTTCTTCATTTTGCGATAATACTGTCGAGTATCGCTCAATAAGAGTTTTTGCGAGGCTATACCAATGCAATTTGTCGATGCTGATGTTGTCTTTTGCTGGCTGATTGTCAACCTCCATAGGTTCTTCAGGTACTGGATGCTGGCTCATTCTCTGCTCAAGTTCCCTTCCATACTGCCAGTGAGGCATGTATTTGCTGATTATTTCCACGTATGCGCGACATTCTGCATAGTCTCCAATTGTCACGAGGATCTTTCGTAATCATTGCATAAGTTTTCAACGTCGTTAACTAGTTCGTGCGGAAAGCGACTCTTTACCTCTAACAATCTTTCGATACATCGCCACTTGCTAGGAGATAGATCACCGCATCTGAACAAGTTCTCCAATTCCTGCCGAGTATCTTCCTTTTGGCTTCCTTCAAACACGCCTTGTTCATACGCGATTCGAGCCAACGGTTTGTTGCCGCTTGTCTGCGCCAGATTTCCAATATGGAACCACAACGATTTGTCTGTCTTGTCAATACTCAGAGCCTACAACAGACGGTTATTCGCATTTATAACCGACAGTTGTCAAATTGTATCGCAACATACTCGTAGATAGTGTTTGATGGCTGATTTTGCCACATCTGGATATTGGGCATCAGATGCCATATACTCGTCATGCAACAATGATGCATAATTTTTGGCGACAAGGTAGCAGAGCAACGCTAACGGTGAGCTTTCTGTTGTGAATACGTGGGCTTCTTTCTAGAATAGAAAAACAACATTAAAGTTTAGCACCATGTTTATCTTTGACATTGCTATATTCAGCCTTCTCTTTTTACTTACTGCATTCTTCGGGGCACGTTGCACCAAGCGGTCTGACAAGATATCTTCGTAAATAGACCTTGCCGCGGCAATTTGGCCTTTCTGGTGAAGCCGTAGTCCTTCCTCGTATCTTTCGAGATACCGTTGTATCTAAAACAGCGGGTTTAAGTTGCGAGGTTTTGTGTAATGACGACAATGATCGCACCTTGATCTCTGTTGAATCAACATCGCGCTCTACCACTCCTTTGTTGTATGTATTCCATTCGATCTATGTATGCGAGCTTAGCAAAGAGGCGTGTTGTCAAGCGAGGGATTACTGTACCATGACAGCGATTGGGTGCTCTGCAGTAACAAGGTGTGCAAAAATGGAGCTCTTTTGTCGCTGCTGTTATTTTGTGAGTCCGCGCAGCATATCCGGCGCGTTGTTACGCGAGCTTGAAGTATATTGTATTGCATTGTTAGCTCTCCAACATCTTTGCTATGATAATTGCTTCACAGCAGCATGTTTTCATGGTTCTTTATAGGTCATCAGCTCATGATTAGTTACAGCAAACAATCATCATTATAATTCCATTCTTCTTTTTGTAAGGAATCATGATGCTTGGAAAGTCCTTTTGTTGTATGAAATGATAGATTCGGTCGAATGCTTTCCCAGAAATTATAATCAGTCACAGCTGAGCATTCAAAAGTATGGTTGATGTCATATAAGAAAGCCATAGCTTAAGTAATTTTTGTTTGAATGACAAAGAGAAAACAGTACATGCGAAATAACGGATGCAAAAGAGAGAAAACTAAATTATAAGAAAAGGAATGCAAACTAAAGAATGCAATAGAAGGAAGGATTAGTTTTGAGCGGCTGCCTTAAGCTTAGGGTGTACAATGAATTCGTGGAGTGCCTTGCCAGCAGGAACCATGGGGAAGAGTTGTTCGTGCTTGCAAACAACAGCATCCATCAAGACAGGTCCATCGTGAGCAAGGAACTCGGCCATCTTCTCGGAAATCTCTTCCGTCTTGGTAACACGAATAGCCTTGACGCCCATTGCTTCTGCAAGTTTGCAGAAGTCAGGGTTCTTCATGATGGTACCTGAATACCGTTCTTCGTAAAAGAGATCCTGCCATTGCTTGACCATGCCCTGGAAAGAGTTGTTCAACAACAAGACCTTGACACCAATGTTGAACTCGGCTGCAGTCGCGAGTTCCATAGCAGTCATAGAGAAGGATGCATCACCATCGATATCAATGACGATTTTGTCTGGACGAGCAACCTTGGCACCAATGGCGCTAGGCAAACCATAGCCCATGGTTCCAAGACCACCTGAGGTGATAAAAGTGCGGGGGTGTCTCCATCGGTACAGCTGAGCAGCCCACATTTGATGCTGGCCGACACCAGTTGTGATGATGACGTTTTCCTTGATATCCATAGTCTGCTTGTTCAATTCCTCAATCAATTGCTGGGGCTTGAGAGCATCGTTTTCGGTCGCTGGCAAGTCATAGTAGAATGGATATTGCTTCTTCCAAGCGTTGATTTGGTCAAACCATTCGGCGCGTTCAGCAGACTTGATGTAAGGCATCATTTGCTTGAGATTTTCAGTGACATCACCCTCGATAGCTTCAGTTGCCTCAACGACCTTGTTGATGTTCTTTGGCATGATTTCAAAGTGCAAGATACCACCACGGCCTTCGCGAGCAGCCTTGACAGCTTCAGGTGCGAATCCCTTGACACTGAGAGTGACACGGTCATCAAATCGAGCACCCAAAGCAATGATCAAGTCGGCGTGCTGCATAGCCAAGTTAGCATAGCAGGAACCATGCATACCGAGCATGTGCAAAGACTTGGGATCCATTTCATCGAAAGCACCCAGGCCGCAAAGAGTGGTAGTGACAGGAATGTTAGCTTCGTTTGCAAGTTGGCGAAGAACCTTGTAACCATCGGGATGGCCGAGGATACCCTGACCAGCGTAGATGACAGGTCGCTTTGCACGGTTAATAAGGTCAGCAGAACGCATCAGAAGAGGCTCGCGCTGTGCTGCAATAGCTTCTGCAGTGAAAGCGCCGAGAGCGGTGTTAGGGATGGCAGGACGGCGGGAAGGAATGGAAGTGTTGACGGGAATAGGGCGGCGCAGAATACCGGCAGTGACGTCCTTTGGAAGGTCGACAAGGACAGGACCAGGTCGTCCGGTGGTTGCAATGGTGAAAGCTTCGTTGATGCGTCGAGGCAACTCGGCAATATCTTTGACCATGACGTTCCACTTGGTGCATCCTCGGGAGATGCCAACAACGTCGGCTTCTTGGAAAGCATCGGTGCCGATAGCAGAGGTGGGTACCTGACCGGTGAAAACAACCAAGGGAGTGCCGTCGGCCAAAGCGTCAGCCATGGCAGTTACGACATTGGTAGCACCTGGACCAGAGGTGACAAGGACGACACCAGGCTTACCGCTAGAAGGAAAGAAAAAAATTTTAAGTTTCTGGCATGTTTACAATTTTTGTCATGTTTGCAAAACGTACGTGGCCCGTGCGTAGCCCTCGGCCATGTGGCCAGCACCTTGCTCATGTCGAGGCAGAATAAAGTCGAAGTACTTGGATTCGTAAATGGCATCAAAGACAGGCAGGATAGCACCGCCGGGGTAACCAAAGACATGTTTGACACCATGTCGCAGCATCATTTCATGAAAAATTTCACCGCCAGACTTGCCAACGAAAGAATCGTCCATTTCGACAGCGGAAGCTTTCCGGTACTTTAGCGGTTGGACTCTTTTGGTAGGTGGTACGTTAGATTGCGCAGAGGATGGTTGAGAGGCAGGCCTGTCATCACTCGTTGTTAGGGCGACTCGAAATAATATAAGATAATCTTAGCGTCTCCTGAGTTACATACTGTGCAGCAGCAGCGGCACCGGTGGCCTTGCCGGAGGTATGGATCATACAGGCAGTCAAAGCCCGCTGAGAAGTCAACCTTGCTGAGCGATTCAAGAAATGCCTTGATGAATATCTTGCCGCTGCAAAATTCATCATTTGTGAATGTGGAGGTGGAGAAGAAAGAAAAGAAGGAGTTGATAAGCAAGAACTCAGTTGCAAGTTGAAAAAACACAAAGATCTTGCTGGTTTTTAAAATGCTGGAACAAGAGTTGTACACTGATTTGGATCGCCGACAAATCCACCCCTTACATTTTCCATACATTTTGTCAAGGGTCACAAATCACCGCCGTCATGGACGGATCTCGCAAACCATCGGTAGACGTCGCTGCGAATTATCTTCCGGTGAATATTTATTAGATGTATAGGTGGTTAATAGGTAGATCAGACTCCAATCTTGGTATTTAGCCTTGCATGTGAAGGCGAGTATGGCGCGAACACTCGAAATGAGTCATACCAATCAAAATTCGAATCGGCGACCGATAAGATAGTGTTGCACGATTGGACAACACATCGTGAGTGAGCACTGCTCAAAGCACTGTCATCCTACCAACTGCTTTGTGAAAGGCCGTCACGAAGATACCCGCAAAACTTAAAGTCGCGCGCTGATTTCTGAAAACTTGGCTACTTCCTCTTTCTTTCCTCCTTCTCCGTTTTTCCTAGTCATGGCCTCCAAAGTCTTTGCCTCTGCCGTTCGCGCTGCTTCCCGTCGCGGCGTCACTCTCGCTCGTCCTTCCGTTGCTCGCCCTCTTTCTGCCTTGGCTTCCGCCAATTTGAAGCAGACCGCTGCCAAAGCCTCGGTACGTATGCTCATGTGACCAAGTTTTACCATATATTCTGTGCTTACAAGTTGTTTTTATTTTCTGCAATAGATTGCTCCCCAAGTCCGTGGATACAAGACCTTGAACTTCGGTGGTGTTGAGGAAACTGTCTATGAACGCTCTGACGTTCCCAGAGAGAAGTTGCTCGAAACTTTCAAAGACGATACCATTGCCGTTCTCGGTTACGGTCCTCAAGGTCGCGGTCAAGCCTTGAACTTGCGTGACAACGGTGTCAATGTCATCATCGGTCAGCGTGAAGGCAAGACCTACCAGCAAGCTATTGAAGAAGGCTGGGTTCCCGGCAAGAACTTGTTCCCCGTCTTGGAAGCCGTCGAGAAGGGTACTGTCGTCATGAACTTGTTGTCTGATGCCTACCAGAAGGAATTCTGGCCCCAAATGAAGCCTCTCATGACCCCTGGCAAGACTCTCTACTTCTCTCACGGGTTTTCCATCGTCTACAAGGACCAGACCAACGTTATCCCTCCCAAGGGTATGCATTAGATTGCTGTGAAATATATTATCGTCGTGGATATACTGATGTTTTGATCTATAGATATTGATGTGATCCTTGTGGCACCGAAGGGTTCCGGTTTCACTGTCCGCCGTCTGTTCCAGGAAGGCCGTGGTATCAACTCCTCGTTCGCCGTCTATCAAGATGCCAGCGGTAAGGCCCGCGAGCGCACCATTGCTCTTGGTATCGGTATCGGCTCCGGTTACATGTATGAAACCACCTTCGAGAAGGAAGTCTACTCTGACTTGTTCGGTGAACGTGGTGTTTTGATGGGTGCTATCCAAGGTTTGTTCCAAGCTCAATACGAAGTCCTCCGTGCCAACGGTATGTATACCTTTTGCAAAAACGTCCTGGATAGAAAAGAAAACTGACAATAATGTACGTAGGTCACTCTCCCTCTGAAGCTTTCAACGAAACCGTCGAAGAAGCCACTCAGTCCTTGTACCCCTTGATCGGTGAGCGCGGTATGGACTGGATGTACTCCAACTGCTCTACCACTGCCCAACGTGGTGCCCTTGACTGGTGGCGTCCTTTCCACGAAGCTTCCAAGCCTGTTTTCGAGAAGTTGTATGAATCTGTCAAGAATGGTTCTGAGACTGCTCGTTCCTTGGACCGCAACTCTAAGCCTGACTACCGTGAGAGACTCGAGGAAGAGTTGGCTGAAATCCGTGAATCCGAAATCTGGCGTGCAGGCAAGACCGTCCGTCAGCTCAGACCCGAGAACGTCGGCAAGAACTAGACAAAAAGAAAGAACACCATTCATATCCTCATTTCCCCATCCTATGTGTCTTTTTATCTTCTTTTTCTTTCATGTACAGTGCCTTTTCCTGCAAATTGCTAAAAGTAAAAGTATGTGCACAAGCGCATTATTCTAGCTTAAATTCAAACTACTTCTGCTAAGATCAGGCCTACTGAATGATTTGCGACTTGATTTTTATCGTAGCATATGAACTGATCTTTGAGAATTCAGACTTTATACTTCCGGATCGCGAAAAAGGTACCGCAAAGATATGCAAAAGTATCTAGGTTCCATGGCGCTCCTCCTCGAGCAAGTGTGCGTACAAAAAAGATGGGTACTGCGAAGGAAAACAAATAGTATGCGGTCAGTGGGTATAAATGGATGAATTTATTATGCCATTTCACACTGTTTATTCCGTTAAAACTCGATTGAATCAAGATATTTCTGTCTGGGGCGCTTTTTTTTTGCCGATGTATGAATCACATCAATGGCAAGAATCTGATTGGGTCACACGAACTCCACATCAGGCGGTTGCTTGACAGACTCGGAGCTTCACGCAGTTGCTCCCGTCGCTCGTTGTTCTGTCATGTCTCGTAAAGTCTCCATTGTATGTTTGCCCGGTGATGGCGTTGGTCCCGAGGTCGTTGGTGAAGCCGTCAAGGTCCTCCAGCAAGTTGCAACCTCTCGCTCCCAGGCTTTGGGTGTCGAGTTCGAATTCAAGAATGAGCTCATTGGTCTCGCTGCTATGGAGAAGACTGGTACGTACACGGCAGCCGGATATGAAAAGGAAAAGAAGACACTTGGGGATGCTAATATTAGCGGACGATTAGGTGAACCTTTGCCCGACTCTGCTCTCGAAGCATGCAAGGCTGCTGATGCTATCTTGCTCGGTGCCGTCGGTGGTCTTCCAGGTGCACAGATCGGCAGCGGTCCTCGTCCTGAGCAAGGTCTTTTGAAGCTTCGCAAGTCGTTGGATCTGTATGCCAACTTGCGACCCGTCGCATTTGCATCTGATGCTCTTACCAACCTCTCTCCTCTCAAGGATCACGTTGTCAAGGGCGTAGAATTCGTCTTTGTACGTGAACTAGTTGGTGGTATCTACTTTGGTGATCGCAAGGAAGCCGGCGAAGATGGCAAAGGTACGTCTCTTCGGTAATTCACTGTAAATCGCAGCTGGTTTTACTTATAACATCAATGTAGCTTATGATACCCTGCCTTACTCCCGCGAAGAAATTGAGCGTGTCACTCGCTTGGCCGCTCTCCTTGCTTTGAAGCAAAACCCTGTTGGCAAGATCCACTCTATTGACAAAGCCAATGTGTTGGCTACATCCCGTTTGTGGCGTAAGGTCGTCAGCGAGACTTTGGAGAAAGAGTTCCCTCAATTGGAGTACGAGCATCACTTGGTCGATTCCGCTGCCATGGCCATGGTCCAGAACCCCAAAAAGTTAAACGGTGTTGTCCTTACCGAAAACATGTTTGGTGATATCTTGTCAGATGAAGCTTCCGTCATTGTCGGTTCTCTTGGCTTGCTTCCATCTGCCTCCTTGAACGGATTGCCTGACGGCAAGAGCAAGTGCGTCGGCTTGTACGAACCTATCCACGGCTCTGCACCCGACATTGCTGGACAGAACATTGCTAACCCTATTGCCACCATCCTCAGCGTTGCCATGCTGCTGCGCTACTCTTTGGGCTTCGAAAAGGAAGCAAAGGCCGTGGAAGATGCTGTCCGCAAGGTCCTTGACAGTGGTGTACGTTCCCGTGATCTAGGCGGCGATAAGTCCACCACTGAGATTGGTGACAAGGTTGTCGAGGCATTGGCTGAAATTTTGGCTCAATTGTAAGAGTGCATGTACATATGTAGAATAAATTAAGAAAATTATTCTGTTCTTTTGTTGTTAAAACAAGTCGTCGCGCAGCAGTCATTGTTCCCTTTTCGGTGCAATCACCCGAAAAACCAGCTTTTTACTGTTATCATTTTAGCCAAGACTTTGGAGTGTCCCAAAAAAGGGGAAGGAAGGGAATAAATAACAGGCACGCGAAGCCCGCTCATTAAACAATGGACCAGGAAGCGCATGATCGGAAAACAATATGCACGCGGATATAAATAGACACCCCTCATCCATGTTTTCTGCAACTTTCAAACCTTGAACGAAATCCTTCTTCCCTGACATGCTCAACTACTCGACTTACCCTGGCGGCCAGCCTCAAGCACTCACTGTTACCGTGCATTCCGCGTCGAACCTGGTAAACGTGGAGCACTTTGGCAAACAGGATCCGTTTGTCCAGCTCTCGTTGAACTACTCGGATGCATCATCCTACCAAAAGACTTTCACTCACAAAGATGCAGGCAAGAATGCTACTTGGAACCAGACCCTGACTCTGCCCGGTTCCTCCTCAGAGCTATACGTCGAAGTCATGGATGAAGAGACTTTTGCCGCGGCAGAACTGATCGGATTTGCCGCTATTCCGCTGAATCAAGTAGTCCAAGGGCAATTAGCAGCGGTGTTTCCCCTTTACACGGTGGACGGTAAAACGGCTGGTGATCTCTACTTGACCTTGTCGTACAGCCAGCAACAATATCCCTCTCCTCAGTTCGTCAGGGGCCAATCTTACATTAACGAGGGTCACCAACAACGATGCAAGTCTCTTCGCAAGAAAGCTGTCATGTCCGATGTAGGCGCCATTGCCGCGGGCGGTGCTTTGGCTGTCGGTGCTGGATTACTTGGCAAGAAATTGTTTGATAACTATCAGCATGATCAGGCGCAGCGCCAAGAAGAACAAGAGCGATTTGAGCGGGAGCGTCAACGACTCGAAGAGGAAAAGGCAAGACTCCATCAACAGCAGCAAGAATTCCAGCAGCATCAACATCAACAGTATTCTCACCCAGGACACCAGGGTGGTGGTTCTCCCCACCATCACCATCAACACCATCATCATCACCAAGGCGGTCACGGCGCTCGTGCATGGGATCCAGTTGGCACCTATGCCGCGGGTGATCGCGTTGAATATCACGGTCGAACATATGTTTGTTTACAAGGTCACACCTCTAATCCTACTTGGATGCCAGGTGCTGCTCACTCACTTTGGCAACCATGCTAAAAAATTTATTTCTTCTTCATCAAATAAAGTCGCAAACCTTCCCTGTTGTACGTCTGTCGTTTCGGATCCTCCTCTATCTAAAAAAGGTTTAGTCTCAATTTGGACAATGTGAGCTTATTTTTTGACATGCCTCTGTCAAGTGGAACAGTTTCCGGGCCATCTGGAAGAACCGTTTATCAGCCTTTCTTCGCTTCTTGTAACTCATGTATATATCAGTATCCTTGTTGGATATTGCCGCCAGAGAATCCAAAAGCGGCTGAAATGCTACTTCGAGGTATACGCAGTCTGATGCCAATATCACGTCGGGAACAAACTGGATGGTATCGGGTACAGGCTCACCCCTATGCACCGCAATTATTATTAACACCTTGCGCTTCCATTGACAAAGTTTTTTGGTAGTTCATGCTTTTGGTACTTGCCAATTTAAGACTTGAGCCTGGACATTGTTCTGTACATTGTTGTGCAGGATATTCTGCTCCATAAGGTTCATCATTGGGCTAGAGATAACGGCAGCAACAGCAGTCAATGTGTCTTTCAGTGCAAAAGGGATCTATACACGTTTCTTACATTTGATCGGTAATGACCATAGTGTCGAGGTTTGGACATCCCATGGCAACACCAATGCCTACGAGACCGGTGCCAGCTCCGACTTCGACTATTTTCTTGTTCTCCAGAAACTTTCCAGAGCATTGCTGGTTTTTCCAAAGCATATAGTCAATCATAACATTTGCAGCTTCCCAAGTTTTCCCGCCACAGCCACCGCTGAGATCTTGAAAAAGTCTAATGGGTTTTGACAGCAGCTCGAATGGGAATTCAGAGATTCCAGTTGTGATCGGGGAAGGTTTAGCTTCGACAAGTTCAAGACCACCAAAGGGATCTTCGTTTTGTTCGCGTTCGATTGTTTCTATGACAGCAGGCATTGGTATTGATAACGGTGGTCAAAAAATTGGGCAAGATAAAGAGGAGGTGAAAAAAATAAAAGAGCTTCTTCCTGCCTTTTTTAGATAGCATGTTCAAGAGGTACAATCTGAGTGGTGCATGCAGCCCTTTTCCATGCCCGCCTTGTGCCAGGCTTCCACTGCATCGTACTTCTCGTCTTGTCGATCCTTGGCTTATATAGCATAACATTGAAACCATGGCAACAACATCGGCGCCCATTGGATGTCTGTGCGCCTATGGCTCGTGCACCTACCAAGCGTCACATAGGAAAACGATACAACGACGCCGTTTTATTGCTGCAGCAAAGAACAAGAAAAATGTGATGGAAAAATGACATAAGAAAGAGACAGTTGCAAGAAGAAATCATAAATGTACATATTGCGGGGGAGGTGGATGGATGGGCTGATTGTGCAATGTATATATCGGTTGCATGACATTAAAACAAAAAATCAAAAATATTTAGCGACAATGAGAAAGGAATAAAGGAAAAATCACGCCATGTATCCTCTTGTCTTTTCCATAGATTTATCGAGGTGTTGAGACTTTTCGGCACGGAATACAAAGAAACCAACGCAGCTTTGATTTTACGTTGGATAAGCAAAAACTTGACGCGCTGCCTGTCGAGGACATCGTGGAACCATTGTTGTGCGGATCTGGTGGACTCGGAGGTTCAGAGTCAGGTTTTGGTGGTCTAGGGTTTGAGGGTCGAGGGCGTCGTAGTTGGATAGCAACCTGGGCTGTAGACATTTGGCAGCCTAGGGAGTGTACGGTAGGGACGACTGCCTGCAGGTTCAATGTGGTCAAAGCGTAGAGTGATTGCCTATGTAATGTCTGATTAAAAAAGGACCGAAGTGATAAACATGAAGACGCGTGCTAGCATAAAAATCCATGCAAACCAGGACGCATAATCAAGCTACATACCTGTAGTCTACGGCGGTTGACGCGTCTCGAGCACTACCTATGCAGTACTGACCGTCTGTAAACTGATCGGCAGCGCTGTTGCCCTGATAACGGCAGGCAATATTTGGTAAAAATCTTTGCTGATCACTTTTTATATATACACGCTACAAAATTGAAAACATGTGGATTTTGAAGGAAACAAAGTTTTTCCCCTGTCTGGCATACAATGCGAAGAATGGTAGAAAATAAGGCGACTGTTCATGTGCTAGGGGATCTCCTCATGAACACACGAACGAACTTTATCTATATGCCTACCAGCTTGGCGACGCTATCGCGCGATCTCACTGTTGAAGGAGTCGGAATTCTGTATCGTGAATATCTCATTATAGCCTCCTATACTCATTGCTACGAAAATGAACCTCTTCTCCTCTTGTCTCCCTGCAAGGCCCTATCCTCGTCGTCTTTCGAACTTGGAAAATATTGTGTCACCATCTCGTGCGTCTCTTCGGTAATTCTTAACAGTCCCCCGTACTTCCAAATAGGGCTTATGGCCGAAGTGATTTACCCCGATTGAAAGTGACAAAATGTCCATGTATTTCGACTCAGGACCGCAATAACCAAGATAGACCCTTATTCTATTCTCAGCTGCGGCATTACCAGGATGCTGCAATCGAGATCTCTGCGTATCAATGCACATGGAAGTAATACAGCATCGCTGTATGATGTATTTTTGCTAAGCACCGCAGTGCCTTCATTGTGTGCCATATCTCAAAGACGTCATCTAGAGAGATAGGCTGAGCTTAGCATATCGCGCGTCAATTCAGCTTGCTGCGCATGTCAGCTAACGTCTCCAAAGTCTATTTTCACGCCCTTGAATCTTGGCTCAGAAAAGGAAAGCCTGACGCTATTAGACGAATTCAGTTGATTGCAAGGTATGTTCAAGTATTTCGTGCTATCGAGCTACGCACCAAAAAATTCATTGGAATCCTTGCTGATTAATACAACTTTCGAGAATCAACATTGATTTGTCAAATCTAACGATCTTAAACAATACTGTTGTCATCTGATGATTTTACATCCCAATAAGCACAGATATACCACCCGGAATGTCATTCACCTATATCGCGACAATGCACGCAGAGATATCCAATAGAAAACATGTCATATGTTTATAAAAGAGACACGTTGCTTTTTTCACGTTATGTACTCGTTGCTACGCATCAGCAAAATGTCAGGATATTTACACAGGTATAAAGTCAGTCCTTTTCGATCTTCTTCCGCGGCAGAAGCCTCCTTATTTTAATGACAGATATATTTTCTCGTTCCAGGGTCCTCTTTCGGATGGCGGAACACACATTGTCTTTCTTGTTCAAGAAACGATAAACTTTTCGAGATTTCATACATATGTCGCGTCCGCCATATTTGAATATGATTTTTTCTTAAGACCAGCTAACGATGGCAAATCATTACCGATTTAGTGTTTGCGTATTCCATAAAAATCCGCAACTTTCCATATTTGTTGTTATTATATGCGCAAACAGCACTAGCACTGCTGTGTTTTTTAACTGATACCGGTGAGGCGCAGATGCAACGATTGATCCTCGTTCGATGCATGGCCGGATGTTCTTGATTATTCCAAAATTAGTCAATACATTACGGGGAAGGACCATCCAGGGTTCCTATCAAATGTACCTCATATTATCGTGCACTGTACAATGTACCATATGAGACCGAACAAAAAGGAAGGCATAGCTATTACCTCCTGATAATCTATTTTCTTCTGCTTCTGTTCCTGGCTCCTCGTCAGCGCAATGTGTGCTCAGGGGCGTGACAGGATGGCAAAGAAGAGGTGTGTAAATTCACTTTACGTTAACGTCTGTTGCACAGGCACCCCCTTGTACAACATCAAGATTTTTCAAATCGAGTAACATGAGCCATACTAAGGTTTTCAATCGAGATTAAATTCATGCATATTTGTATGCGAGCGTGTTTGCAAATACTACAAGTATGTATTGGTTAGGTTATCGCCATTGCACAGTCATATCTTGATATGTATGGGGTTTCACATGATCGTAAGAATCCGGTTAGTTTGGATGAGACGCCTCTCAGGGATGCCGAGAACCCTAGCTATGCATCTGAACTTTCTTTTTTTACCTCGATTCAGAAGAATTCTGGATGGTTTTTTTTTTTTCGTCAGGATAACTACAATGGATATATGTATCGTGCTGCTAAAGATTGCAGTTCCCAAAGGTCGGTTCTCGCGCGACTTGGAAGCATTATTTGCGGAGAGCTACTCATAGAATTCGCGTTTGTAGAGCCCACGAGTGCGCTGAACCAACTCGGCTTTTAATGGCGCCACTTTTATCAATAAAAGATCGGTCAGATTTAATGAATTTACAGAAGAAAGGGATAGCATAAAGTAGGAATGTAGTGTTGCTAAATCATTTGCGCTGTAGTGCAATCGCAGGAGCAGTACTGTGTATTTGCACTAGCAGACCCGCAAGTACTATTTAACGTAATACATACAGAGGGAACCCTCTCTATTGTCATTTAGACCAAAACATGCTGTATACTGAAGAGAAATATGCAACAGGTACGATTGTGCACCACCAGAGCTGTTACATATTGATAAGGTACTTCATCGGATTGGTGGTTTAGCATTGAAACTTTGATAATAGATAACTGTTCCAACCCGCCTTGTCCAAGTATCACATTAATGAAGCAGAAAGTTGCATTGACGAATTGTTTAAATAGCAGACATTGGATGACACCTATTGTAAAAGATTCATACCGGCAAAATCCTCCCATGCATTTATACAGAGCTCATCGTCATCAATCAGGCCTTCGATCGGTGAAGGATCATAAGAATTTCAAAGATGGCGACTTGATAGGCTTTAGTCCTACTTACATATGTTTCAAAGTTTGTGACAGAGATAGTAATCATGGTTTCGTTTTCACTTTTTGCGTACCATTAGTTCGAGCCAGGGATGGTGATAAAGCTTTTCGGGCTACGATTATCAGAGATGTGACTGATCCATTATGAAATCATTGTTTTTCTTTGCAGACTGATCAATAACATATCTTACATACTTTCAGATGGTCTAGTATTTGACTGCTGTTTCTGCGCTGCAGTTGTGGCAAACAAGTAGGCTGCTTGCTTGAGATCGAAAGCAGATACATCCTCAAGCGACTGTTACCTTTCCTAAGACTTTATTTCAGGTGAAGTTAGAGAAAATAATAATTGGAGAATGTAAGCAATGAAGATATTTCCAATGAGCATCGTAGCAGGCCATTGTTAAAAGCGTGGAATATCATTGGGACCACACGAACTGGCGAATCAGGAAACGCATAAAATTGAGGTAATGTTTGATGGTTGCCATAGAAAGTAACTGAAATTTCAGGGGTGAATGAAAGAAGAGGAAGGGGAGGGAGAGAAAAGCCAGAAGGGCCTGGAGTTCTTGAAGGCATCGAGTCTATGATGATGGGAGCCGAATCGCATTCACCGCCGCAAAAGGCATAGGCTGTTCCAGCATGCGTGGGGGATGGACAGAAAGTCTATGCCGAAACGGGCGGAGACATACGTCAACAACCCGTTCCAGTCTCTAGTTTGTAATTCCTTGTGTTGTTAACAAAGAGACTCGTTAAGGCTGAGCACAGGTGATCCGAATGGTCGGTAATGAAGTATACAGGATCACGTAGCTCTTTGTCAACGGATCGTTTGGATTTAACCCCTTGGTGGCCCCCCTTTTTTTTTCCTTACACCGGCGACGCACACACACGCAAGTTGTTACCCAAGGTCAGCAGCATTAATCAACAATCCGCTTTGCATTTCCTTTTTCTACATATTTCTCTTTTTCGATAATGGATCTATACCCTCTCAACGACCTGTCGCCGCCAGCAACTCCTCCGAGCTGTAGCAGCAGTACTAGCAGCAACAAGAGTTATAGACACCAGTCATCTTACCTCGACATCTCCATGGGGGACAGCCCGCTCGAGGTGTCATCCATGTTAGACAAGAACCGTCTGGACTACATTGCTAGAGTCAAGCATACATTTCAACAGCTTGACACCCGTCAAAAGCATTTCTTCCTCTCAGAGATTCTCGCCTGTTGCGACAACCAGCTGTTGGCCTTTCTTAATACTCTCATCGCTCCTAGATTGAAAATCGACTTTTTGAAGCAACTTCCAACCGAACTAGCTCTCCACGTGCTCTCCTTTGTTGACGACCCCCGAACACTTGCCCGTGCCTCACGGGTATCTAGATACTGGAACAATCTGCTTAAAGACGACTCCACCTGGAAAGAGCTATGCCTGAAGCAATATTATCGCCAGAAGCATCTGCGTATACCCATGACAAACCTCTCATCCATTGCATCCTTTCGCGAGTACTTTCGAAGGAAATACAACATCGATGCTGCCTGGAGACAGGGCGGCAAGGTCATCTCGTGCCACAATGATATTGATTCAGCTCTAGTGACGAGTTTACAAGTGGAGGATCCTTTCATTGTTGTCGGTTGCGATAATCACCATATTGAGGTTTTTGACAGCACCACCGGAAAGCATGTGAGGACCTTGCTTGGTCATGAAGGTGGAGTCTGGGCTTTGCAATTCCTTAAAGTCAGCGACAACGAGACTATCCTCGTATCCGGCGGTTGCGACAGGTCAGTATTAAACTGGCGTAGAAAAAGGATATAACAATGAAGCTGCAAGATAGAAAACTAAGACAAAATTCATCTGTTTTTGCTTGATTTAGGGAAGCCCGCGTGTGGGAGCTTACAACAGGAGAGCAACGTCATGTGCTCCGGGGTCATTCATCCACTATTCGATGCCTAAAGATGTGCGATTCCAAAATTGCCGTGACCGGCTCACGCGATACAACACTCCGTATCTGGGATATTGAAAATGGCACCTTGCGCCACCTCTGTATGGGCCATCAGGCGAGCGTTCGTTGCTTGGATATCCATGGAAAGAGGGTGGCATCAGGATCATATGACGCAACTGCGCGTCTGTGGGATATAGAAACTGGCCAATGCTTACATACATTTGTCGGCCATCATTCGCAGATATACGCGGTTGCCTTTGATGGCGAACGGGTTGTAACGGGTTCACTCGACTCACACATTCGAGTATGGTCACCGGAAACAGGTCAATGTCTCGCAACTTTGCTTGGCCATACATCGCTTGTCGGTCATCTTCAGCTGTTGCCGTCCGATCCTTCGATACTCGTCAGTGGCGGGTCAGATGGATGTCTTCGCGTATGGGATCTCGATAACTATGAGTGTAAACACCGTATTTCAGCACACGACAATTCCGTAACTTGTCTACAATTCGACGATCGACGCATTATCAGCGGAGGAAGCGATGGACGTGTCAAGCTTTGGGATTTGGAAACTGGGACACTTGTCCGCGCTTTAACGCAGCCTGCACGGACAGTATGGAAAGTACATTTTAACGCAACCAAAGCTGTAGTCGTAATGCAACGGCAGACACTTTCAGACGTGCAAACAGCGATAGAGCTACACAATTTTGACACTCAAGACTGATCAAGACGATGTAGAGACAAGATCAAAAGTAGTAGCTTTCCTTCCTTCTCTCTCTTCCTCTTTCTCTCCCCTTTCTTTACCATTCTCACACGCACATATTTCCTCATATCCTTCCATGCTTCATTTTTGCACTCCCATACGAGTACTTGCTCATATACCAAGTCGATATCCCCGGCCCTCCCACGGCGCCTGTAATGTCCCAGACTATCATTCTTTCCCGGCAGGTCTAATATTCCACATTTTCGTTTGTTTGATATTGCTTTCGTCTACACAGATTGTATTGTTCATAAACCAGAAATAACAGCAAACTCTTTTAAGTCTTTCTCGGTGTCTCCAAGTACCATACGCTGCATGATAAGATATATTTTAGCAATGATGTTTTGCAACACCCACTCACAAACTGACCTGTTGGTGGCGAATTCTGCTGGAGCGACAGGTTCAGCCTGGCGAACATGTGCGTTAGTTGGCATTCGTTTCGTGTTGGCGGGATATATACGGCGGATCCCTTACCGATTGTCCTCGCAGCGATCCAGTAAGGCGTCTGTCACGTTCCATCATTTGCTTGTCCCAGAGGTCGAGGCCGTATCGCGTGGGCTGTCAATTATAAACAAAATGAAGCTCGCGTTCAGCAAGAGATATACTCGATTGTTTCAATGCGAGTATGCCTAACCTTTCTGTCGTTGGTATAGTATTTAATGAGGTGCATGCCAGCACCGGAGGCGCCGAAGAAACCGGCAATAATACCGAATGGGATCAATGCCTCGAATGGAACAGGCTTTTTAAAGTGCACAGTGAGTCGCTACGCCTAGCTTGCATACTACTCGTCGTCGTCGTAAATACTCTACCATAGTAGTGGCTTCCGAGAGTAGAGGGTGTTAAAGGTGGATAAACAAATTCGACGAGTCTTGACCGCTGGCTTTGAATCGACTCGGCGGTGACGTTGTTTCTTGGTTCGGATTTGCTGCCCCTGAGCCTGATACTTCCAACCGATTGCATCAAAGTTTTACAATAACTTGTACATATTTCATACTCGAAATACTCGAAATGGATAATATTAGCTCATAAAAACATCAGATACACCGGAAGGTGACTAATAATGATTCTATCTGAGATCATCTTATTTCGAAACAGTAAAGAAATAGAGAGCCAACATGCTTGAGAAGATGGAAGAATAATGACTACAAATACGAGATAGTATATTCACTAGTTACGTTTGATATCTTTGAAGAAGATCATATTTGATAATTTTGTCGTCTTGTCACAATGGATGTGTGACACTTTGAATTTAAATGCAATGCCGATACGTACCTTTCCACCGTGGCATGCTGTAGTGGGGAACAAAGAAACAAGCCGTGCATGGAGAATGTCGCATATGGACACTACTCGCGCAAGATTCACTTTGAATTTATCCTTTCATTTAATCCAGCATGCTAAGCATCCGTCATCGAGGCGCTTATGTACGTAGTAGCCCTATTTCAGAGCATATGCAAGTCATTAATCCAATGTCAATTAAGCAGATATGTAAGACTTTTATTGTATAACGTTAGATAGTTTCGTTCGAAACAGCTTGTTTGTTGTTGCCTGCAACTGAGTAGCATGGAGGATAATAAAGATCAGTTGCATGCTTGCTGCTTGATTGTCATTATTCGATGGACTTGGTAGAAACAGAAACGGTATCGGTATCACACTCAAAAGTCGCGAGGATATTATTTGTGGATATTTCATCGGGAGGCGCAGGCAGAGAGCAGACGTGTTCGACTTGCAAACAATCGCTGCAATGCCGTTGGACTTGCCCTGGCTACATGAGCTGAATAAGAAAACGATCGTCCTTGGATCCGGATCTCCAAGAAGACGCGAGATCTTGACGGACTTGGTATGTCAGTAACTGCAACGTTGGGCATGTTTCTATTGACTGATAACGGTGGTCCGTAAGGGGGTCCGCTTTCAAGTGGTTACGACACTGAAACCCGACGAAAACGATCCTCATGCATATGCTACGCCGACAGAGTACGTGGCCGACACAGCTCTCATGAAAGCAAAGGAGATATTCCAGCGCTGCAAAGTAAGTGCGTATATATGCAGACGGCTCTTTGCGCTCTTTTTCTAATTCGGGGCTGTGCCGAATTACAATAAAAAAGGAGGATCCTTCGCTTCCAAAAGCAGATGTTGTTATTGGCGCTGACACGGTTGTCGTAGTTGACAACAAGGTGCTAGAGAAACCTCACGACGCTGCAGACGCCAAGCGCATGTTACGAATGCTGAGCGGGCGGAGTCATGAAACATTGACGGGAGTGCAGATCCTGATAGCAGAGAAAGATGGAGGAGGATATAAACAGCATAGCTTTGTCGAATGCACGCGTGTCAGATTTTTCGAGATAGACGATGAAACACTGGATGCATGTAAGCAGCGCAAGAGATGGCCGATAACTGTCCTTCAGCCACCCAACCCGGTTGAACCTTTTCTGGAATAGACGTTGTATCCGGTGAACCGTTTGACAAGGCGGGCGCTTACGGAATACAGGGAAGCGCTTCTCTCTTTATCCAAGGCCTAGACGGCGACTACTGGAATGTGGCAAGTATTACACAATGCGTTGCAGTCCTTTATTTTTTGCTTACATTGTTTGCGCTATATTTTCACGTAGGTCGGTCTTCCGAAAGCTCGTTTGTACAAAGAGTTGGAATCCATTTTTCGAGTAACATAACACAGCATTTCGGCTCGGATAAGCTCTTATGGCCCGGACCGCAACATCTTTATCCGAAAACGTTGTTGCTGATCAATAGTTGATTATGGAAGAACATTTGTTCCCTTTTTCGTTTAGGCATTAATAAGTCGACTTGCCTATTGTGATTGTCACAGTGTGATACAATGCCAAGCAAGCAACGTCGTTGGGTTATCCTCGCAGAATTTTCTTCTTCCTATCCACTACGTTGGCGCATCAAAGTATTCTCGAAGCTTTTCTGCTTCCGTAATCACGACTATGCGTGATGGCAGCATGAGGATAAAGTTACCATGGGGATCGTGTTGACAACCTTGAGACAAGAGATGTGGAAGGATGAAAAAGGAAAAGCCAATTGTTGCTTGCTTATATGCGCAACTCGAAAAGGATTTTGCCTTGAATTTAAAAAAAGTAGCATGATGCCCATTGGCTCTTCTTTCTTTCCCTTTCTCTTTCTCCATTAACTAGCACACGCCACTCAATCATTTTCTTTACAGCGCACAAATTTCCAATTTTCCCTTTTCTCAATTGGGTCTACCTTGACTTTTTTTTTCTTCAACCCTTCTCTTTCTCCTTTTCCCTTCTTTCCGGAAAATAGAACGTCACGCGCAGCAGTCTCTCTCAACCCCAGTCTTGACTCAACCACGCAGCGCCAAACACTCTTGCTAAGCCTACTACAGAGAACGGCTTAAACCTTCTTGTTTTCTTTTATTTGAAGCTCTTTTGCAAGTAAAAGGAGAAAAAATAAGACTCTTCTTGACACAGCCCTCCGATACTCCGAACAACCATGGCAACAAGCTACAGCGACTTGATGAACAGTGAATACAGTTTCCCACACGACAGTGAAGCTAAACTATTAAGTTCATCATTGGGTGGCGCTCAGACTACGATCGCAGCACTCGAAAATAACGAGGCACCAACCGATCTTGATATGTTTTACGCAGCGAACGATCCGAGCATGGTACGCAGAATGGTATCTAGCACCTTATATATATGTATTTATATGCTGTTCCATGTAGACCGACACTGCAATGCTCATGCAGAACGGCCAAGTTGGCATGAACAAGGATATGATTGTAGCTTCCCAATACGTGCAAGGCAGTCAGCATCCGCAACCGCCTGTTGCTTCTTTTCACAATCTCGGAACGACTGCGTATGACCATGCCACTACTGCTCCTGTTGTAAAGAGCCAGGCAGGACTTCCGGGACCGGATGGTGGCTTCTACATGCAACCGGCGACTGCCGGTTTAGGACTAAGCTTTCCTCAGGACCAATCCCATCTGGTTGCGAATACGACGTATCCGTTTCTGCAGCAGGATCCGACGGTGATGAACGATTACAGATTAGGATATCCTCAGCAAGGTGGCGGTGACGATATGATGATGGCAGTAGCTGCGACGTCAACAGCGAATTGTTTTCCTCAGCCCGATGCAGTGCCACCGGGAATGGTGTCTCCAAGCTCGATGGTTGGAGGAGGACAGTCTGAAAATAGCGTATGTTGTCTTTTTTCGTCGAATCAGTTTTTAGCAAAGTATAATGTTTAGTCTCACTCTACAAGACTTTTCTTTTACAGAATCCTGCACCCATGATGACGCTGTTAATGGGTGAAAATCCAAGCATAGAGCACAAGATGGCTCGTCGGCAAAGTTCAACCAACTTGACAGACCAGCAGGCACGTGCCGGCAAGGGTTTGTCAAGACGACCGATGCCACGCAGGCACACAGTGTCCACACCCTATCAAGATGGAGGAGGAAACGCTTCAAAGATTGTCAAACAAGACCACACAGAACCGACAACAGATGCACGTCTGCGTAAACTCTTGAGGTCAAAAAAGCACAGATCATTGGGCCGTCTTGACATGTCCAATTTGGATGCAAGGGCCTGGATGTCACCCGACACCGCGACTCCTTCGCCTACATCGCTGTGTAGTCCAATTTTACCAGGTCACGCAGCTATCCTTGACCACGAAAGACAAGCGTGGGTTAATCAGCAGCAGCAGCAGTCGCGGCCCCATGATTATTTTGAATGGGATCATGGTATACACTTATTTTTTGTTTACCTGCATCGTCAACTAGACGCTAACAAAGATATACTACATAGTCGTCAAATCTCAGGCACCGCCTCAGGCAGATGGAAGTGTAACTCCTACGACGACTGCTGCTAACGGGGAGGACGAACGAGCACATTGTCTGTGGAAAGGGTGCGACCTAGTTGTTGCAAACTTGGAATCACTCATAGCGCATGTCAAACAAGTTCACATTGGCAGCGGAAAAGTATGTGCATTTGTGGCTAAATTATGTAGTACAACGCCTATTCCTAAGCAAAAAAGCTTTTCCTAACATAGGCACTCTACTTTTGCGAATGGAAAGATTGCCCACGGAACCAAAAGCCTTTTAGCAAACGCCACAAGATGCACAACCACTTGCGCACTCACACTGGCGAGCGCCCGTTTGAATGCACTGAACCAGGTAAATATTATTATCGAGATATGCACATCTCACGCACACACACACACAAAAAAAACAAGCTCGCCCTTGTCACACGCGAACACATAACACGGAAAAAGGAAGAAAAACACTAAACAGGGAAACATGTAATAGGATGTAATAAGAGATTTTCGCGTCCAGACTCTCTGACAACACACCTCAAGATCCATTCAAATGTGCGACCATACCTTTGCGAATATGAGAAATGCGGCAAAGCTTATTACCATCTGCGGTCGCTCCGAAAACACGAGAGATCGCATGAAACGTCGACGGATGACCGTAGCACAACAGCAGCAAATCAAGATGACCATCGTGCCGCGACTCTTGCGGCACTTTCGGGTGACTCGGTTGCGGAATGGCCAATGTGATTTCATCGGTTTATTCCCTGATACCTACCCAAGATACCCTCAGCAGCAACAGCAACAACAACAACAAAAGCAGCAAACAAGTGACCGATATACTACAGTAGAAAAGAGAAAACAGATTCGAAGCATACATACTTCTCCCATTTTCCTCACCCGTAAAAGATTCCAAACTCAAAGTCATGTCCTGTGAAAAACCAAAGTTTACATTTTTGAAAAAAAGAAAGCAAGCAAAACCGACACGTCATCTTTGTTTTTCCTGCTTTCCCTCATTTATCCACTTTAATGCCAAAGACACCTACACTGCTCCTGCCAGCGCTGTCGATGGATGACGCCGACGTTCCAGAATGGGCGCTGGACGACTCGGAGGAGCATGACGGCATAGACCAGGAACTGCTTGCTTCCGCGATGATCCTCGAAAATGAGCATGGGAAGATCGATAGCGGCATTGATGAGCCCCTCGATAATGAAGACGGGCTAGCACAGAATAATGCAGATTGGCAAACATGCCAACAAGGATCATATGAACAGACTGGTGCTAATAATAAGTTTATTGATGACAATAAAAATCAGCAGGCAAGTGAGGCGACACAAAGAATGTGCGACATGTACGGTAACGTAAAGCAACAGGGTAACCAGAATGAGACTCCCCGAGAACAACAACGTCGACAGCAGCAGGTTGATGAAAATCGACGGCTTTGTTCAAATGCACTTACAGCTCAACTGGAAATCGAGGAATATTTGAAAGAATTTGCGCAAAACATGATCAACGCCGTGCAGACGTCCATTGATTGCATCCGGTAAGATACGCGGAGGCACTCCAGAAATTTGAGTGTCGAGACTCACAACTCGCTTTAGTCAAGTGAGCATGGATAACCACAATATATTGGAAGGACTGAGACAATACAAGGAGGCACTAACAACACGAGGTCAAGAACTGGAAGCTAAATGGACCAGTTTGCGAGCGCATGCGGCAAGCATTGCGTCCAGCGGTGACGCGCGAGACAACTTGGGCAGCATCCACATCGCACGATAAAACAAAGACATGTAGAGGTTATATGCTTGTACTAATGCTAAAATGTATTATACACACGTTTTTACTTTACAGTTATCTAGTCTTATTGTTGCTGCTGTTGCTGATTGTCGTTCTCATAGTTTTCCAATTTCATATCATTCAATCCCAACGCTTCGTTGGTTTCCCAGTCTCTATCATACATTTCAATGGTCATTTCTGGATCATCGTCCGGTGCATACAAGTTCTGGAAATAGGCAAAGCAATAAATGGTTAATTAAGTTCTAGCCCTCGATCGCAAATTAAAAGGATGGATTACCTGAAGGTAAGAGTTGGACAAGGGATCATTGAGAATAAGGGTGACAGGTATACGTTTGCCCTCAGCAACTTCCGAGAGCTTCTCCAAAAAGCTTGTCCATCGCTGTCTGCTTTCCTCCGTTGTCGAGTCGCCGTGCATGAAAGGCACACGCTCCTGCAACTCATCGTGCACTTGACGCAAAAGACCCTCCACAGTCGTGAAGCGACCTCCCAAAGTACCAGGAGTAAGTTCCAAGTCGATTTCTGGAATGGATAAACCGCAGGTCTCGGACTATGTGCATATTTGGTTAGCTCTGTGCCCATGCTCATTGCTCTCTGCAATGTATCTCGTATCCTTAGCTACCTTCAGAATATCTCGGGACAAATCTTCAGGATCGGTGATCTTGAGAGTAATGCGTTTGCCTTGAGGAGAGATAGGACCGCCGGCCTTGACCTCGTTGCTCTTATAACCACATTGCTGGCAGTTTGTGGCCATAATAACGACTTCCTTAAAGTGGGGGATATCCATGACGTGCATGTTGGTTTCACTGGGCGCATTGCAGTGGGAGCAGTTGGCGGGGAAAGTCATAATTTCGGGCACCTCACCATCCTCGGCAGAAACTGGCTGTTGTTGTTGTTGTTGTTGATCTTCGGAAGCTTGCAGACCCAAGAAGGCGTTCTGCTCGGCATTTCGTACGTACCATCGCACGTTCAATTTGGGGTCCTTGGCAGGCAAGCAGCGGTTCTCAATATAGGAGTTACCAGAAGGATCGTCAATCGAAATAGTAAATGGTTCTTTGCCTTCCTTGTAGCCCTCAAGTTTGTTGATAATAGCTTCAATCTTGTCGTGCACTTCAGGATCCTGGACCTTGCGCAAAGGCTGCGCTGCTGCCAAATCATCAATGACGTTGGCAAGGATACCTTCGATCGTAGTCAGCAAACCACGCCGCCGGTTGGCAGGAATTTCGAGATCAAGTTCTTCAAGCTTGACCGAAGCAAAATCGGATCGAACGAGCTGGCGGTCCAAATCTTCCTTGCCGGCTACGCTGCAACTAACTGTTTGTCCTTTTTCGTTGAAAGCACCTGCGCTTTGAAGTTCGTTGTTGCGGAAGCCGCAATGTGGGCACTCAAACGCCATGATAATTATTTCCCTGTATATCTCAGGTCAATCGACTAAGAAAAGATATATTTTCTAGTTCTCGCCCTTACTTGAAATGGGGGATCTTGGTGAACAGCATTCGAGTAGTACCCTGCAAAACGATTGATCAGCTCAATGTCAACCTGGCAATAAAGCGACCGGGAGCTTACATTCTCACCACATTTCATGCAGTAACTCTCAATCTCGGCAGGCTTAGAATTATCGTGCAAGTCGACAAAAATAGGCTCGTTCTTTTGCTCTTCTGCTGACATGTCAAAGACGACAAACGAAAGATTTTTTTCCTCGCTTCATGCAAATTATTGCCTCAGCCGCGGCGGAATCTTCCAGCAATTCGCGCTGTTGTCGTTATTATTGGTTTCTTTGGTTTCTTTTTGTTATTATTATTCTTTAAGTATGCGCTCAGCATAGTCTGCATAGCTCCCTCGATAATTGCGTACACTAAAGAGGGAGAGTTAATACACTGCAAATTGAATGAAAAATACTACATTAATCTAAGCTAGCATTACGTTTTGTATCCTAACTCTCGCAAGTAATTAGCCGCCTGGGCGCTTCGAATACCTGCTTGGCAGTAGACAATAATCTCATCCATGTGCGAAGGCTTTTCGAATCCAAACTCGTCTTGGAAGTTCTCGGGCGAAGCTGCCCACGCTGTCATGAATTTGCTCTATCCAGGTCCGATTTATATTAGCATGGATGGATAATGACGCCAATGAGCAATACTTGCCACTTACCAATGGTACATTTTCAGCAGAAGGGATGTAACCCTTTTCGAGTTCGTTTGGTTCTCGAACATCAATAATGCGCACACCCTATGCAATAAGAAAGGCGTCAAATACGCATAATATCCAGTTCGCTGGGCCGTTGATACACACAGTCGCTTCGCTTTTGATGATACGTCTGATCTCGTCAAACTCCACAATCATATCCTCTTCTTGCTTTACAGTATTGTATCTCCTGGCAGTAGCTGCAAAACCCCACTTTGAAGCAGTAGGTGCAGCGAGTTTCAAAAGCGGTCTGCCGATATGCGACACGGAGCGTCTGGCTGTGTAAGAAGCAAGTCGCGAGCGCGACGACTGCAAAGCTGCAGTGGCAGTGATTGCAATAAGAGATCGTATAGTCATGACGTTGTGTGGGGGGAAGGGTCAAAAGAACCTCTCTTCCCCGAAATGCCTTAACATGTGCGCGTGCGACGGAGTTCGTTTTCAGAGCACCAAACAAAATTACGCTGACTGCATCAAAAAGTTTGTGACAAGCGAAGTTGATACATGAACAGGCGATCAAATGAAGGGCATGCATGCAGACAAACTGCACTGGAAAGGTACACGACAATTTCTTTTTCTTTGTGGCATTTTTCCGGAGATGTTAGTAAAGAAAAATTGGTAGCTTAGATACAAAGCCAAAGCTTTCTGCGTATCCGCCGACAAATCAACAGACAATGCAAGGCACACTATTGTGTGTCCCATTCAAGTGGCTCTGAAAGAAGTGCTTTTGTCATCCCCATTTGCGGTTTCCTTTCTCGAGTCTGGCATTTCCTTTTTCAGGTCCGCAGAGGGAATCATGACGACGACTCAAGACTCGTCTACCTTCCCCGTCCTCTGGTCTTCCTTCCTCTTACTTTTTTTGCATAGGTAATATATACAACTTTATCTTCTCATTCAAATGGTATCTGTACTGACGTAGCAAGCTTCTACAGATTGTGCATTCTGCAGAATTGCACTGAAAGTTTTGCTGAGCCAACATGAGCGAAACCATCAACGTGAAAATTAAGCCCTCCACGGGCAACATGTTCCAGCTCGAGCTCGATTTGAATAACACCACAGTCAGTGACCTGAAAAGAATGGTTGGTGACAAGATGTGCGCACCTGCCATTGAACTCAAGCTTGTCTTTGCCGGTCGGATTCTCAAGGACCAAGATCTATGCGCTGACTGCAGTGAGTGGTTTCTTACCGGTCAATGCTTGCAAACTATGGGCATAACTGAGAGTAATGTTTCTTGCAGGGATAAAAGAAGGGAATACCATCTATGTCGTTCGCTCACAACCTAAAAAGGCTTCTTCTTCACCCAAACCTGAGTCGGCTTCCTCCACGTCGGCGCCCTCCTCAGCACCTGCTTCTACTTCCCCACAGACTGCCGCCACCACCACCGCAAATCAAGATACAACATCTCACAGCACATCGGCACCAGCTTCAGGAGCGCGGAACCCAATGGGTGGAATGTCATTTGGAATGCCCATGATGGAACCAGAGTCAATGCGGCAGTTGATGGATAGCCCAATGATGCAATCATTGCTAAATAATACGGGTGCGTGAATGTCTCAGGAGGATAAAATATGCAAGGTTTCTAACATTGCAAATTTATAGACTTGGTACGATCCATTATTCTGAGCAATCCACAAATGCGTGCGCTAGTTGAACAGAATCCAGAGATCGGCCATGTTATCAACGACCCAGCATTTTTGCGGCAATCCATAGAAATGATGCGGTACTGTTGTTACAGAAGCCTGTGATGAATAAGCAAATGAACTGACACGTGTCGATGCAATAGAAACCCGGAATTAATGCGACAAATGCAAAGAAGTAACGATCGTGCACTTTCAAATATCGAGGTATGTCAAATACACCGGTCTGCATATGGTCACATTCAAAACAGTATATAATTATCAACAGGCATTACCGGGTGGATTCAACCATCTACGACGAATGTATAGCTCGTTACAAGACCCAATGAGCTCTGCTTTTACCCAACCTGATAACTCCTCTGACGAAGCCAATGAACGTCTTGCGCGACAGCTAAATGTGTCGAGTATCCCAGGTATATAATCAACTGCATGCTTATCATGTTCTTTTTTTTCTCATTTACTTCTTCAGAAAACTCGCTGAACACGCAAGCTTTGCCGAATCCGTGGGCGGCACAGCAGCGATCTTCCTCTCCAAGCGCTTCGAACACATCCAACAATGCAAGAAGCGCTGCACCGACCTCTCAACCAGGAGCTAGTCCATTTGGCGGTAAGTTATTCCTCTGCTATCTCCTTGAGATTTGATTAGCTAACCGATGGACCACAAACAGCCTTTCCAATGTTCCCGTTCATGGGGATGCCCCAGCCAGTAAGTAGAGATTTATGGTATAAATCAAAGATTTTACTTAACAAAATTTAGCAATCAAACACAAACAACTCGTCCACTCCTACTGGAACGCCGCAGCAACAGCAACAATCGCAACACTCACTTCCATTTTGGGCAGATCCAAACTTCATCCAAGCTAGTTTGCAATTGCAGCAAGCTATGATGGAAAGTCAGCAACGACAGAACCAAGCACAAGGCGATCAAAACTCCTCCAATCAGCAGCAATCTTTTAACCCAATGTTTCCCTTTGGACCTAGCTTATGGAACTTTGGGTAAGCTATCTACTTGATTTAAATATATGGAATGTACCAAGCTTCTAACATTTGCGTGCCTTGCAGCGGATTTTCTCCCAGCAGCAATGCAGCCAATACACCATCTCCCAACACAGAGCCACCTGAAACGCGATTCAGGTCGCAGCTGGCCCAATTGGAGGAGATGGGTTTCACGGAGCGGCAAGCAAACGTTCGAGCTCTTCTTGCGACCGGAGGCGATGTCCAAGCTGCTATCGAGTACCTTTTATCGAACTAACGATAAAGCCAAGCATTTTCATGTCGCTGTGCAAAGACTATATACTATTACCTACTATGCTTTCCCATCGTCCTTGTAATCATCGCCCATATATTGGTGCAATCTCTCTTTCTTTCTTTTGTAATAAAGACGACGTCCATGAGACATGAATTATTATATCCTGACGTTAAACATCCAATGTTGTGTTTTGATCTCGAGAACGGATTTGCTTCCGATAACTGCAACGCACAGACCACCGACAATTCATCGTCAAGAACGTTACCTGTTGTCAGGACAACTTTTACCCATTGTTGTCAGACTTTGGTTGTCACGTTAACAAAGAGAAAAGTTACAAGAATGCATCTTATTTACCATTGACTCCTTGCTTCTCTTTGTGGATACATCGATAGTGCTTTTCAATGACCAAAAGAGACGGTTTGCAAAGCAGCACCGATGATGATCAAGATCACAGTGAGTTGAGAGCGGGGAATTTTTTAATCTGTGCCGCTGAAATGTCTCGATTTAGCAACATACTGGTGGATTTTGAACCTTATGCGCAAGTCCAACAAGGCGCCATCGAGCGGAAATGCAGGACGCATGCAACGCATTGTGTCCCAAGCTGGTCTCTACGCTGCTGCTGCCAGGCTCTCGCTTGACAGCGGTGGAGCGGACGATGAGGGCGAGGCAGTGGACGAGAACAGCGGCTTGCTAAAATACAAGCTGTCCGGATCTCTCAATGCCATTTGTATTTCACCAGACAATGAGTTCGTTGCAGCTGCAGGGCGAGAAGGTAAAACGTTGCGAGCACACAATAAAAAAATCAACACGTTTGATTAAGAAATATTGGGCCCTTGCAGTGCTCAAGATTTTGACTGTCAACCGCGCTGAAGTCCGGGAAGTGCTCAACTTGCGTGCCGGCAGCCACGTGAATATAAACTACAGCTGCAACGACGTCAAGTGGGGTAACAACAGTAAGTGGGATATTTATTGTTTCTGAGTGCCGTTGCATTACATTTTTCCCCTCTCTATTAATCTTCCGTAAGTCACAAAGGGCAAGATAGCGACAGCAGCTACCAATGGCTCAATCATTCTCTGGGACGTAAACAAACTTACCGGCAAAAGAGCTGGTACGAGTATGGAATAATTATCAAAAGAAGAAGGAAAGTCTCACCAAGGACCTATAGAGCGGATCATCAATGAGCACTCGCGCGCTGTCAACCGTGTATGTTTCCAACCGGAGAATGGGCATATTTTGCTAAGTGCATCGCAGGACGGCACGATGAAATGCTGGGTACGTGTTACAAAAATGATGGACGGGAGCGCCAGTTACTGAAGCGCTAGGTGAAAGGATCTCCGAGACCCCAAAAACGGCGCGAAAATCAAGTACGAAGGCAAATCAGAATCTGTTCGAGACGTACAATTCAACCCCGTTACCTATCATGAGTTTGCTGCAGCCTTTGAAACCGGAACAATCCAGGTACATTTTGATTCCCGTCAGATATGTCCACGGTATGATTAATTGTTGCTCCTGCTAGAAATGGGATATGCGTAATCCAAAGGCTATTTACGATCGCAAAGTCAGCGCTCACAACGGGCCTTGTCTCACTCTCGATTGGCATTCAAACGGACGAGTGATTGCTAGTGGAGGTCGAGACAAGACGATCAAGGTAAACAAAACGAGGAGAAGGGGATGTCATGAATGGGAAATACGTACTCATATTTGCAGTTGTGGGATCTGAGCGTGGATAGTCGGCGGCCGCTTGCAACAGTAAGGACAATGGCAGCAGTAGGTCGTGTGCAATGGCGACCAGGATACGAGTACGAGATCGCGTCCTGTGCGCTCTTGAACGACAATCGCATCAATGTTTGGGATATCCGACGGCCGCACATTGCAGAATATACCTTTGAACATCACGAGGCAACACCATCTGGTACACGACACAAACTACTTACCTCAATGGACACATGTCTAAACGCCTATATTTTTTTATTACAAAGGATTTCTCTGGTTAAATCCGGATGTCTTGTACTCTTGCTCTAAAGACAAGATGTTCATACGACAAGAAATCAAGACAGCGTATGAACCTGTAAAAGTTTTGAGACGGAATGGAATGGGCTGGAATATACAAGGAGACTTGGCTTTTGCCATTGATTTTAGCTCGCGCGACCAATTTGTAGATGAGAGGTATGGACAGGTTCCCTCTTACATGAATTGGCATGAAGGTGGGCTGATCGATCCTAGCACGATACCCCGGCCAGCGGCGAGCCAGACAAAAAAATGGAAAAAGCTCAGCAAGAGATGGGTAGAAGATGAGGTACGGTTCTTAGGTAGATATGCATATGCGATCTTCTTTTTCCATCTCATCTATTTCGAACCGAACAGGTCACTCAGTATGTCCCGCCAAGTAAATGTATGATTGGCCACCTCCCGTTATTCGATTTTGAGGCATTCTCTGTTTTCGCTGAGCACTATGAGATTTCAAGCGATAATGTATTAAATTCCTGTCAGAATAATGCAGAGGTAAGAGAAAACATATTTGTGAACGTGATAGATATCCTCCAACGATTTGACGGTGTTAGGTTGCATGGAACATGGGCAGTTATCGAACCTCACAGACATGGACAATGGTTGCATTGTTCTTTTCAGACGAAGAAAACGTCGTTGAAAACATGCTTCAAAATAATGACAACGATGTAAATAATATTATCGACATTGCTAATACTGAACAGCAGCAACAACAATTACCAAGGATTAAGACCGATATTGCGACGACGGCAAAGGAACAGACTAACACCGATTATGAAGATAACGACAATGAGAGCAGTAGGAGCACTGTCTCAAGTCACAGCAGTGCGAGGCGTAGCAGCATCACATCCGAGTCGTGCATACGTGACCCGGAGAGAGCAGATCTTTGGCCCGAATGGCAATATCAAGATCAAATCATGGGTCTTTTAGATTATTACACTGAACAGGTAAAGGAAAAGAAGCGAGACTTTGGATACACTCGGCATTCGTCAACCGTATCATCTAATATGTACAAAAAATAATGTAGGGAGACGTGCAGATGTGCGTCACATTATACCTTGTGCTCTCAAATTATATTACAGTTGACGAGAATAGATTAGAGGACTGGTTTGCTGCTTATATAGGTAAACTTGAAGCATTGGGAAACATGCGCTTTATTTTACTTATTCGGATCACTAGACTTGCTACATCGATTTAAGTTGTGGACGACCGCTACTGCAATCATCAATGCTTGCCCTGTCGCTCGAATTCGGGAAATGAACGAGGTAAAAAAGAAAAAAATATTGCAGCTCTTATCAAATATATACAGCATCTAACCATTACTGAATCTACTCTTTTGCAATAGAATGCAACAACGATTAATGTAGCATGCAACAATTGTTTCAAGCTGGTGTCTGGCTCTAGTCGTGGTGCCTGGGCCTGTGATAAGTGTCACAAACTCCTCAATCCTTGTTCACTTTGGTAATATGCGCAGTGTGTGCAATGTTTCGGTAGGAGAGACTCTCTAACTACATATATACGATGTAGCCATCAGACGGTCCGCGGGCTGTATGCTTGGTGCCAGGGCTGCAACCACGGTGGCCACCTTGAGCATTTACGCGACTGGTTTTCTAATCACACGCTATGTCCAACTGGCTGCGGCCACTCATGTACCCTAATAACAACGCCTTAACCTTCATGTTCCCGTTTGTACCATATTAATGACAGCCGAGGCATATCAAAAGAATATATACACACAAACTATTTTTTCTTTTTCCGTTTATTGATTAAAAACAATGCTGGAGGATGCTGTTGTTGTTGTTGTTGCTATAATACAAGTACAATGTGTAGGGAAGAACGGGCATATAAATATGTTACATGTAGATGCGGCGAAGGTCTGCTGGAGTTGTGATTTTTTGGCATTGAGGACAGAGTTTTTTCGAACCGAGAGTGTGAAGCCAGCATTGTTCACAATGGACGTGCCAGCATACGATGGATGTCAACGGTTTTTTGTAGGGTTCTAGGCAAATGAGACATCGAGGGGCTGATCGCGAAGCCGATTCCTGTATAATTTCATACGTCCTCGTCAGTTACAATTCTGTAGATAACGAATTTGTTGCAAATTTTACCAATTGCTGTATCCGTAATTTTAGGGATTCGATGACTAGACGCGAGGTGCCGGTGGGGGCATGCAAAGGTGATGATTCCTTCTGTAGCTTCTGCCATCCTTCGTCAGACACTGTCTCTTCAAAACCACTTCGAGGCGAATGTTCCACATCACTGCATAGCAAATCCGACGCGGATGATGATTTAGCATTGATGCAACAAACGGAACAAAATATTTGCGCTTGCCAACTTACATATCGTCATTGTCATCATCCTCACGTCGTACGGTTTCGGCTGCACCGGATACCATGGCACGAAGCTCAGTCGCATCTTCATCTTGGGTATCCACGACAATATCACGCTCCGTGTACTGCGATTCTCCGTATTGCACTTCGTCCACATCCTCGACATCGAGATCTTCATCTACATCTTCGTCTTCTTCGTGTTTTCTTGCGGTGGCAAACCCTGCACCGCTATATCCGCCTTCCATCAACGCTGTAGCGCGTACTCTAGTTTCTCCAGCCCATTCGTACGCCTCCCAGGTCTCGCCTTGCTGTGGTTGTAACTGTTCCTCTGCGGCGTTTAACCTGGCTAGGCAGTTATCGATATGTAAATTGATAGCATCCGAGTCGCCGTGAAGAGTTTGGTGGCAAATAAAGCATGTCTGAATATCCTGCTCTTGTTCCAACAATGCTATTATTCCTGTCAGTGGATATTTACCGGTGCAGCTTTTCTCGGCGTTTGCTTACCTTGCGTCAAGCCCAGCACCGCTTCATCGTCATCTGTTCGCCGCAGCGCATCTGTCCTCTTTTGTCGATTTTTCTTGACTTTATCGAGTGTCTCTTGGTACGCCGATGCCGCTTTGCGTCTGCCAGAGGATCGTTCCATTTGTTGCTTGGCTACCAACGCTGCACCGCGCTTCTTGCCTTTGCTAAAAAGAAAGAAAATTCTTGGTGTTACTTTCGGACAGTCTCGTTATCTCAAAATGCCAGGCAAATCGTTCATTTACCTGTTATCCAAAGGGTCCTGATATATCCCTGAATTGACTTGATCCAAACGACCAAGCTCGTACTCATAGTGGGCTTGCCAGTATGCTGGATCGATCCGCTCTTCGCAAATGGGACATTTTGGCAAATCACGTCGTGCTAATTTTGTATATGCACAACTCAATGCTGAATCCAAATGTTGAAGCATTTCTCGCACAAACCTCGCTTTCCATTGTATTCCGTCAGGTGCTGCAACTCTCTCGCAAGTTTCCGTGATCGTTTCTTGCCGGCGGTCGAGCTGTCGGCCTCATTTAGAGAAATGTCCGAACCCCTCGTTCTGCTGCTCAATTATGCAAAAGCTTGCCTGTCATTTGAAGGCCCTGCGGGAGAACCAGTTGGCCCGCCGGGCTCGTTGTTGGGTGTCGACATTATTTTACGATACTGTAATGTATTTCTCTGTCGTACAAAAGACTGAAAGCTGGCAAATGTTGATGGCTGGACGCGCTCTCCACTTTGGATGTGTCTCAATGATGACCATACTCAAGGCAGCAGCTGCTCGGCGGAGATGGAAATTAGGTCAAGGCACGATCTGAATATTTCATTGCTTTATTCTCAAAAGGAACGCAAAACTAGGATATGAACGGATAAGAGGAAAGAAAAAGGCGTAATAATATTGTGGAAGCTCGCAGTTCGTCTTTTTTATTTCATCTCTGTATCTGCATCAGCATCGGTACGAGCGAGTTTTATGCCAACTTCGCTGCTGTTTGCCTAATTGTGATTATCGTCAGTCGAAAGAATATATCTCGTCATCTACATATGAGTAACTTACAGCATCGCCTGTTTCTTCATCTAGTTTTCGTTTGCCGAGTTGGCTAGTCTCGACGCTATCGATATTCATTTCACTCTGAAGAAGTGTTCCATTTCTGACAGCATCTGCTCGGCACGTTGCATGGTAGATCTGTGCACAAAACTTAAAAACTCAACTTAGAGATTCTTGGAGCGTCTTGTACTTACAATATTGTTAACTATCACTGCATTTTTGTACATCCATTCTTCTTCATCATCGTTCCAAAACTCGATGAACCGCTCGCCGCAAATAGGACATGGCTTTCGATCCTCATTTGGCTTGACAACCATGTGCTCGTCTGGGTTGACATCATCTGCACCAGCAGCAGATGCTTGAGGGGTACCATATCCTTCCTGACTATTGCCTTGATCGCTGATAAATGCAGGTGCTGGAACGAGCAATAAATAATTGAATAGAAGGGAACAAAAGAGACATCAGCGATCTGACAACCCACAACATCGAATCCCAATTTTGTCATTTTTGTTAAAAAGATTCTTAAATTTACCTTGATGGCTAGCTAGTTCTCCAGCTGTTCCTTTAATCCATTCATCTTCTGAAACAAACCATGAGCGTGACAAACCGCGCTTAACCCGCTCCTTCATGCGGCGGTTCTGTCGAAAGTGAGAATCCAAATGGGCGTCCATCTTGCTCTGGCCCTCGTCGGTTTTCGGATATCGGAAGCCACACTGCTTGCATTGCAGCGGCAGTGCCGAATACAGCACTTCAACTGCACCTGGACGGACTCTTTTTTTTATAAAAGAAGAAAAGGAAATGAAAGAAAAATGAGCATTGTCAACTATACGATGCATCATCTCAATATCTATAAATACACACATTTGCAAATCCTTGCTATCCAGTCGGAACTGCCCATACGCATCCACACTACCAGCTGCTGCTGCAGGTTTGTCCGCAACGTTTCCACTGCTACTCAATATTCCCATAGATGTTAAGCCTTTTAGAAGCTCCAAGGCATTTACTGAGCCAAGCGCGGGAGCCACTGGGGCAGGAGCAGCAGCAACAGGTGGCGCTGGCATTGCCAGCGGCGGCGGTGTAGACGCCGGCGGGTGTGAAAGTCGTTCAGTGTGACTCACAGCAGGCATCACAGGCATGGGAGAAGATACAGGAGGTATCGGCGGCGTTGCAGTAGGCACAATTGGAGATGTTAAATTTGCAGTTGTAGATCCTACGTTGGTTGAAGACGCATTGCCTAATATTTGTGTTAGATGCTGTTGAATCGACGATGCCTGCGCCGAAGGCAACGCTGGAAGTATGGCTTGTATCTGTTGAAGCAATATCACGTTAATAAGCGCAACTCGTTTAATCAGAAACATTACAAGAATCTTTACCTGTGATAGAATTTGTGAAACAGGGTCACCGGTACCAGCACCAGGAGCAGGAGGAGGAACAGCAGCACCACCAGCAAATGGTTGGCCCGCTTGAGGAGGGAGAAGGGATTTCAGTGAAGAAAGTGTGTCCTGCTGTTGAACGGGTGATGGACCAGGAGGATGGGATGGACCGGGAGACTATACAATTGAGAGCTAGAGATTAGCAAAATGCTGGATGTTTACCCTTTGTTTCTATACGCACCAAAGATGCTCTTTGAGCAGCAGGAGGTGAAGCCCGGCGTCGAGCCCTTGGATCTCTTTCGCGCTAAATTCGAAAATGTTAGCAAGCGTCCATTGTGAATATGAAACACTCGAACCCACCACAGGCATAAAGTTAGGGTTGACATGAATCTGTTGATTGCGAGATGATGCGACTTGATGAGGTACTTGTGGATATGATGCATAATTAGGGTGATGTCTGGGTTGTTGATGCTGGTATTGTTGTGGTTGATTTTGGCGTATGTAATGTATAGATCGTTCGATAGGTTCGATAACATGTCGTGGAAACACCGGGGCACCGTTGGGCATGCCATTCTTCCATGTTTGCAGGAGGCGCTCAAAGCTTCTACGAGTTTGCGGATCTGTGACCTTGTAGGCATCCAAAAATACTTGCGTTATGTTTCTTGCAAAATGAGCAATGTACACTCCACCAATGTTCTTGCAAATCGAATCAATCAGATAAAGTACAGGCAGTTTCTGATCCGGCGAATTCTGCAAGTTAAAAACAGTTAATAATATGAACTTCCCCGAGAGGTATCCGCAAAAGATAAAAAAGAGACTCTTTTTTTCTTCTTTCTTTTCATGATGGATAATGATGTAGGATACAAAAAGAAGGGGGAATAGGTAAAAGTTGCCGGGTCGCAAGTTTTGTAACCACCTGCTTCCCTGTCTCTTTTTTATTGCAGTGACAAAGTGTGCACGCATGCGTGCGAGTGTGCGAAGGAAATAAAAAAATCTGCCAAGACCAAATCCATTCCACATTCTCCCCGCCCAGCGTATTGTATAAACTGATCGCCAAAGATTAAGTGCACTTACATGTTTGATTTGCTGTTCGATCTCGCGAACAATCTGTGCAGCGGCATGCTGATTTTCTTGGGCCATGATTGTCAAATTCGTAATAATGGGCTTGCTATTGAACGTCAACTCGTAGAGAGCGGCATGGTAGTTACGCTTCACAGTTTCTGGATCCTGTAAGGCATTCGGCTGACGTTGCGCAGGAGAGGCAGAAGGATGATTCATTCCAGCAACTGGATTCGTCTGCAGCGACATAATACGTTGAAAAGATCAGAATATTTCCAAAGGAGTTTAAGACGGGATGAGTTCTTGTGTCTTTATTCCTATAAAAGTACGATGTCTTTGCCCTGTGAGAAACAGCCAGAGGATCGGTTTGCGCAGATTGTGAGGAAAGGAAGCGAAAGAACAGAACTGAGTCATGGACTTCCGCAATAACAATCGGCGTTTCAAATTTGCCGTTTTACAGTAGATGAGTTGGCATCCCAAGTAGCTTTCATTGTGACCCATACATGGGAGATATATTCGCAAGTATCCAGTATTAAACTAGCTGTTGCAACTACATAGGGAATTTAAGCAGCAAGAAGGTTGTAGCATGTAGAGATGGAGGTGCCCAAGAGAGTCAGCATTCCCAAGTAGGCAAAGGCACCGCGAGCGCGCTTCTCGGGCTTTCCGGTGTAGTAACCAAAAGCATAAGCAAACCGGCCCAGAAGGTAGACAGCGCCTGCACCAGCCGAAACTAGAGGATGACGGAGACCACCTGTCAGCAAAAGAATAGCGAAAATAGGGAAGTTTTCGAGAGAGTTCTATCGATTTATCACTGTGAGCAAAATCCTTACTTTATACCTCTACGTATGCGTCATTGCTGTACCTGGTGCACGCGCTGAACACAGTTGAAGAGATGCTTGTTATAGTCCTTTTCGGCCTCAGCCTTTTCAGCATATACTATACAATGATGCATAGATTAGTTACAGAATATTCTTGACTGTAGTATATTGGGACGTTGCTCACCATATGGGTAAGGCACGCCAGCTTGTTTGCGAGCTTTACCGACGCGGAGACCCATCCACGTCAATTGCAGACCACCAGTGATAGCGGCTGCAAGGACCTATATACTCGCGTCAGCGTTGTTTGGACACCCCAAACCTAGCTTCTTGTACTAACATATCCGTATTCAGAGGGAACAACTAGAGCAGGCATGGTTGAGTTGTACAACAAGAAGAATGTGCGAGAAAAAGGATTGAAATGCAGAATTGCGCCAGAGCTCGCAAAAACCTCACCGGGACGGGGTTGGAGTTTATCCGTTATTCTTTGCCCTATTTGGAAGGCCACGTCTTGAGAGTCTGGTACCATGCATGTACAGGTTTTCCACTTAAAATTCGCTCGACTGGTCCGGCTGAAGAAATGTGAACCAGTATTTTGAACATTTATCCCTGGATACTTGACACATTAACTTGAAACACGAATGTTAGGTAAATGCTTGAACTTACCAGATGATAACATGTAACATAATGACTACTCTTAAAATAGTAAGTGAATAGGACATTGCACACGGTCTTTGCTAGCCGTTGCAAACGTTACAGAGACGTCCGTCAAAGACAGAAGTTCCGCTGTGAAAGCGTAAGCGACAACTGAATCAAAGTCACTGCCCAAAGGTCTGCCCCAGACAAGAGATTCTGACATTTACGGCGTTCCCGACTAGAGCGCCCCGTAAATGCAAGCTCCTTAGGATGTATCATATCAGCATAGATCTTACTTTTCGGCTCCATACGTACCTTGATTTGCAATTATGTCAGGGATCAAGTTGAACTCTCTTCGGGATTTGAAGATTGATGCTTGTGCCAGCTGTGTCTGCAGATGGAAATTTGGACTTGGCATGCCCATTTGAAATGTTATCATGCAGTAGTTTTCAACTAAAATCCCGCAGATTATCTGGTCCTGCACATTGAACTTCACTGCTCTATTCAATATAATTCTTGACAACTATGCGAAAGAACCCTGCCAATCCGCAAGAGCACGGTGCAAATCATGCGCATTGTCTGCTCGTGTTGGATTATCTAGAGGACTATCCCACACTATTATGTATGGCTTCGCACCTCTATTGTATAAGATTAGCGATACAGAAGTAACTTATAATGGACAACCCAGCCATCTACAGGACAGGGGAAGCAAAGTTTTGGGTTGCTTATGTAGCATAATTTAATAAATATAGTTTTCTTTACATGTTGATGTGACAGACCGTACTGTATTTCCGAAAAATAAAGTCGCACTTTGCAGATGCATTTGGCGGACTTGCGAAGCTAAGCATGACGCTAATAAGCGATATTAATTGTCGCGTTGCCGAAGTTTGATATTGACGCATTTCACAAACCTGTCTAGAAATGTGACAAAGCCATGCCGAGCTCCTCCCGCCAAGTGCATGCAAGCCGCGGTGCATAATTCAGATGGTGAGCATTAAGAACATATTATAGGAAAAGAATGACACTAACTGAATACCTGATACTCATTTTCTCATTGTGTGTTGAAATGTGTATCCTATCTATCTGTCACCCATGATCTCATACCGCAACCCGCTGTCGTATGCCATCGACTTATTGTGACACCCACATCACAAGTGCTCTCTGTTGCGACATTTATCTGAACATTTATGAGAGTGCGAGACGAACCCTTCGAAATCGCTCAAACTTATACGATTGCATGGTTCATTAATTCTGGTCGTGAGTGTCTCCTTCTCCAAGAACCTACTGCGCTTGACTTTGCTCTTGACTACCGACCAGAACTGCTCAATAGGATTGAGCTCAGGAGAATAAGACGGAAGATAGACATACCGGTAACCACGGGACGTGATGTACTTAGCTACGTCGTTAGACGTATGGATGGGGAGCGTTATCCATTACGAGGTAGTGGTCCTTCATGTGCGGATACCGGTCCATCTCATCCATCGTGGCCTAATGACCTGTTACTGTCCCTGTGTTCATAAGCCCAGCACAGCCTCCTCGCTTTCTCTTCTTGGCTGGCGGCTGTGGCAGTCTCAGGCTGCAGTTAATTAGACCTGAGGCAGAGATCGCGCCCAAAATGGTGGTTGTCTGCGCTCGTGTTTTGGGCACCGTGACTATTGCAGGCGAACCTTTCTTTGACCAGGCCATACTGCGCTTCATGTTGACATGGAAGGCAGACTCATCTAGGTAGACACAATTAGTCCTAAAGTCCATATCGGTTCCCTCCCATTTGCGAACCCAGTCAAGACGCTCTTGAATCTTGGCCCCGCTGTTCCTGTCTACAGGCTGAAACCGGGCCTTCTTAAGTGACAGGTTGCACTGCTTCCTCACGAAGTCATAAACGGTACTCTTAGAGACTTTGAGCCCTTCGAACCTCTGAAGCAATCGTTCCATCAACTGTTCCAAGACCGCTGAAGGATTCTTGTCAACATACTCCAGAATGACCCTCTTATGTTCTTCACCGAGGATACGCGGGCGGCCATTCTTCTTAACGCTTCTCGAAGATGCTATCGGGATCCTCATACTGCTTGGCCCATCTTTGAGCCGTACAAACGTGGATATCCAACTGTTTCGCGGCAGCTGAGGTACTCACACATTTCTCAAACAACAGTTTGAAGAACCTGACCTTATCCTGGTCCGTATAGAGCGTGTACACTCGCTTGACGGATGCTTCTTTCATGAGAATTTCCACATCCTTCTTTGCAACTTCAGTCTGCATGGTATCTGACCCATGAATGCTCTCGCAAGGAAGATTACGCAAATACTTGTGCATGAACTCTGCGTTTCAAGAGCATACTGCTCTTCGTCGACGACATAGTCCATGGGCTCAGGTCTGCCGTGTTCGTCGACAACGTTGCCTTGCCCATCTTCATTAAAAAAAACTGGATGTCCATCTTGTAATCTGAGATTTCAACCGTACGATGTGGCAGGAAGGAGAAAAGCTGGGCTAAAAATATTTACATCCACACTTGGGAGAATGCGAAATCGGTTTTCATTGGATGACGAATTTAATTTATGGGAAGAGTGTATTTGCACATGCTGAGCCAATTTTGCTTCTCCAGCCCACTCTAAGGCAATGGCTCATTTGATCCAAAGCAGCCCGTCAGGGCGGGTCATTTTCCAGACAGATGGCCCGCGCCACATTCGATCCAGTAGATTAGATTCGATATTGAAGCTCAAATTCAAATGCTGGCTCACATTTCTTTCAGCCGGTCCAATTGAATTTCTGGCACTGTCCAAATATTATTCTTGTTCCAAATACCTTCTTCAAAGTTGACCTATTAGTAATGCTTTCCTCCTACATCAAATCCTTAAGGGCATGATGAAGACTTTACAGCTGTACAACCACGAGCGTCGTACAGCAACAACGTTGCTTCAGCATTGCACAGCGACGGAGCCGCTAAAGCGTGGTCTACTCTCAGTGGTTACTAGTGTGGTACAAATCTAGGTTCACCCTTTTCCTTCCTTGGTTTATAAAGACAAATCTGTAAAGGGCTTCTAAGAAGGATTTTTTAGTAGGTCGGTTAAGTTTCGTTGATCAGCCACGTGGCACGCAGTGCTGATGCATGGATCCAGGTTCACTTCATGCTCATTGTAGTCGTTTGACTTACAAATCACAGATAGTAGACCTATTAGCACATATACGCTTTAATGTTCTTCAATATTTATCCTTATTGTCGCATGCGTGGAGGATTACACGCTACGTCATGTTAACAAAGAAGGAGTGCATTTCTTTATACTAATCTACACACATATACAAACTGATTGCATGAAGGTCCTTTCGATATAATATCAATGTCTGCATCAAATTGATTATCCAGCAATGATACTTTCTACAAGTGTTTTCGTTATCGGATGGATGAAAATAGCCGTCTTCATGATAGGATGATGTTGTTTTAGTGCTTCTTCCATCATCTTATTATTTCTCCATTTTGTAGTTCTGCTACATAGTCCCAGATGGCTGTACCTAAGGAGTCACCGGATCCGGTGTTGGAGAATGAGGCGACGTCACGTTCCTGAATACTCTCGAAGCAAAAATTATGCATTCCATCACACTGATATTCCACATCGATCTCTACTGCATATGTAACACCGTTCGATTCGCGGATTTCTCGCAGTCATGTAGGTTCCTACATTATCTTGATGAAATGATGCATTGAAGATAAATACAATACAGCTTTACCTTGTAAGAATCAAAATAAGCTGTACCTTTCATTCATCTCTTCAATTTGGAATATCTTGGATAAGAATAAAATTCTCTGCGTCCTTAGTCTGGTGATATGGTCTACTAATTCTTGAATTGTTTGATTGATTAGAAGACAATTCTAGCACAGCAACAGGAGGTATTGCTTTGAGAAAAAATGGCAAATCCATTTTCAATTAAATAATACTTCTTGACTGGAACTTTTGACTCGAACTCTCAATTGACTCAAATATTGAAGCATTTGGAACCTTGGCACATTCAACTGATAGATTTCGCTGAGCATGAAGCCCACCGCTGTCTGAGTTTCTGAGCAACCCAGCCAGAAGCCGTGGAGTGCCAAAGGCCCGCCAAGAGACTTAACCAACTCGTTTAACAATGTCGATGGCTGTACGTGTATGCTTTCGAGAGTTGCAATGTTGCAAAATACGTCTTGCTGTTTACTCAACTGCTCCTACAGAGTATTCTCGGCTTGTCCACACCGGTGGACATTGAAGTCGCCTTCACCAATCAGGATCAGCGGAAGCATGTGGATGTCAAAGTCGACAAGGACCGCCGCGAAAGCTACCCGGTCTATCTTGATGGAGAAACTGTGAGCGGCAAGGTACCAGAGGAACACCTGTCGCGGCGAACTTTGATGGTATCGTTCTCATGCGGCTAATACCGTGACCTAGGTTAATATTCGTCTAAGGAACGGCAAGAAACTCGAGCATAACGGTATCAAAGTGGAGTTCGTAGGAGCTATCGGTAAAGTCGAACAGGGATAGAAATACCTACGGACAAGATTTGGAGCTGACATCCTCTCGAAACAGAGCTATTCTACGATCGCGGACGACCACACGAATTCCTTGCACTCTCGCAGGAATTGGCAGCTCCAGGCGAGCTTCGCCAAAACGCTTCTTTCGATTTCGAGTTCAAGCGGGTAGAAAAACAGTATGAATGCTACCATGGTATTAATGTGAAATTGAGGTAGAGCATACGCGGGTGCATACCTAGAGTGATGGCATGTAACTCTAATTTTGCGCTTATCCAGATACTTTGTACGCGTAACAGTCTCGCGGCGACTAGCAGATCTAGTGCACGAAAAAGACATTTGGGTTTACTCCTACAGAATGCCTACAGATATCAACAACTCTATCAAAATGGAAGTCGGTATCGAGGACTGCTTACACATCGAATTCGAGTACAATAAATCAAAATATCACTTGAAGGATGTCATTGTTGGCAAGATATACTTCCTTCTAGTGCGCATAAAGATCAAAACCATGGAGCTGGCAATCATCCGACGGGAAACAACCGGTGCTGGTAGGTTATCAACCGCATACCACGTAGAGCATTAAGCAAGATCTCACTGGTACTCAACTCCTTTTAGCTCCCAACTTGTACAACGAAAGCGAAACTGTAACCAAGTTCGAAATCATGGACGGCGCTCCTGTTAGAGGTAATAATGGAAACTATAGTAAAGAGAATAAGTAGAATATGAACTTTGGCTGATCTATTGCTATCCTAGGTGAGACCATTCCCATCCGACTTTTCCTTGGAGGCTTTGAACTTGCTCCCACTTTCCGCGGTAAGTATAGATTATACCAAATGCTTCTTCAAGCAGCAATGTTGCTAACACTTTGATCACAACTCCTGTAGATGTGAATAAGAAATTCTCTACTCGTTACTATCTCAACCTGGTCCTTATTGACGAGGAAAATCGCCGCTACTTCAAGCAGCAAGAAATTACAATGTACAGACGAAAGAGTAAGTTGCATATTAAGAAACAAAGAGAGTAGACTGATAGAGCGCCTTGCTGTAGTTGATGATGGTTACCCCCCTGATGAAGAATCACCCGAAAGCGCTTAGAATGGATCTCTGTAGTATGAACCTGTATTCCCAATTATACACCTCTGCCAATCTGGTACCTTTCCCTATCCTCCTAAGGTTTGTTGTTTAGAGTAGCAACTATGCTCTGAAAAGAAACGAGATTTTAACTATGGGCATTTTCGAAAATCTGGCTATTTTTCCTTGTCCATCTTTTACTGTATGCTCGAGACTATCCATCAACTCTAAAGCTACAAATGCAAGTCTAGATAAAGTTAAAATATATATTTACAATGAGCGTGAGTATTAAGTAAAACAGTGTGAGAAGAGTGTCATGGTCGCAAAGATAGATCGAGTGGAAGGGAGGAAAATAAAAGTACAAAAAGGAAGAAGAGAATTTGAACTAGTGAAACAGTAGGAAACAACGGGTGGATAATGTGGAGGAGAGAAAGATTTAAGGTTAACGGCGCTCCTGCATTTTGAAATCGGCGTCTCCATCACCGGGCGCCAGGTACTCTACAGGTTCAGAATTGGTAAAAGCCATCTTTTGTTTGTCTGGAGCACATGATGGGGCTTCGATCGTCGTCGTTGTTGATTGTCGACGGCCTTTCTTCATCACCAGTTCGATCTCACGAATAATGTCATTATCGTACGGATAATACTGATGCAAGAAATATTTGGCTGCCAGGCGTGGAATGAAACAAGCCGTGGTAGTCAAGATAAATATCAGCCAGTATAGTCCAGTGCTAAACAATCGATCCTGACCAGCAAAGGTGAAAGTATTAAACTGCGCATAGATGCAGACAAAAGCATAGTACACCAATATGGAAAGCGCGATGATGCCGGTCTGAATCCACGTAAAGTAGTACATGGAAAATCCAACAAAAAAGTTGGCGACACAGACAGCAATTCCTGAGACGATGGTACCGATTTCATAGATGCCGTTGCCGTCGTGTCCACGGGGATCAGGAGCTCCTGCGATAAGTAGCATATATGGGAAGAAGAAGCAAACAGACGACTGGAATATCGAATCAAATGTGGTCAACCAGAAACGCCATGTCTGAAACTTGTCGCTTCGAAGCCCCATGCGATACATCTCTGGATACTGGAGGGAGATCTTTGCATTCACATCTTGATCCCAGATACCTATTTCAAAATCTAGAATTACGTTCCTTAAATTTTAAAGAAGATAAAATAGATTCTTACCAAGGAAGATGATAGGTAAAGAAGTGAATACCAAATTATACAACGTAACGAGTGAATAATCAAACATCATGGATCCACTGAATCTGTAATGGAAAGATATAAGTGTTAATAATCCGTCCATTCTAGCAACACAGGCTCGTTATACTTACTGGCAGAAAATCTGATACCAAAAGAGGACAAAAGTCCAGACAATGTTCTTGTAAAAGAAGCCCATAATCATCTCGGCTGTACGAAGATATGACCACCTGCCGTGAACCAGTAATAATTTGTGCAGGAATCTGAACTGAGCAATAGCATAATCCGAGGCCATCACAGCCTGGCGACCTTCAAGACCAGAGATACCGATGCCAACGTTTGCTTCTTGAATCATAGAGACGTCGTTTGCACCGTCTCCGATGGCCAGTGTCATGACTTTGAGACCTTTTTTGACAAGAGCAACAACCTGTGCTTTTTGCTTGGGACTGACACGGCAGCATAGTACGCTTGCACACTTCATGGTGATTTGCAACAGCGTTTCCTTGGTGGCAGGTTCCAGTGCATATTTGAGCGTTGTACCGTCAATGACCAATGCCCGTTTCACAGACTTGTCACTGTCCTCTGACAGGACCACATTGGCAGTTTTTTGCAGTTGCTCCGCAGTGTCTTCACGTGTCTGTGCCTTGACAACGATAAGTTCCATTTCATTGGACAAAAGGTTACATGCGAAACCAATGTTGATGGCAGTCTCGGTTTTATCGCCAGTGAGCACCCAAAGTTTGATACCAGACTTGGCCAATTCAGCAATAGTCTCTGGCACGCCGTCTTGCAATCGGTCTTCGATGGCAGTGCCTCCCATCAACAGCATATTGCGCTCAATTTCTTCACAAGCTTCGTCAATCTTCTCTTCTCGATTATACAGGCTTGCACTGGCTTCCAGGAATTTCTTGTTCCATGGAGTGTATTCTTCAGGAGAAATAAGACGGTATCCAAGGCACAGCGTACGAAGACCTAAATAGTAGATGTTTAGATTACAATTACGATAATCACAATACCTTTCCAAGCTTACCTTCGTTTGCAAAGTCTTCTAGATGTGAGGTTGTAGAAGCGCGAAGCTCGAGCTGCTGCTCTTTCAAATCTTCTTGCTTGCCAAACTCGCTACAAAGCCTTTCAAAGATAACAGAATCTGCACCTTTGCAATACAAGACTATCTTGTCACTGCCAGAAGGCTTAACGATAACGCTCATACGCTTTCGAGTAGAGTTGAACTCGAGAACGTTCAAAAGTTCAAAGGACTTCTTTTCTCCTTTGATTTCCAAGTGAAGCGTGTTCGATTCACGACCGAGGAAGACAAAACCGAGATCTCGGGCCGTAGCTACCAGGGCAGCTTCATCGGGAGATTGAGCCTTATATTCGATGTAGTCCTTATTTTCTTCGTCAGGTCGTTCTGCAATGACAGTGTGGCACAACGCTAAAGCTACGCCGAAATGTGCGATAGCGTCCGACTGGGCATCTGTCTGAGCAAGATCGTCGTAAAACTTTGGATCCACAAACGTAGGATTTGGGCCGACATGTCTGTTTTCAAAAAGCTGTGCCTGCTTTTCATACATCTCATCTTTGGCAGCCTGCAGGACACCGACCTCGTTGTCACATTCTGGAGAAGTCGTAACATCGTCTGTAGCCGTCGCAACGTCTGCATCTTGCTTAACCTTTTCACCTTCTTCTCGCTTCTTGGCACCCATAGACGCTTCGGTTTCGCCAAGGCCATACTTGACACCATTGATGGTGCATTTTCGGAACTCCATAACATTTTGCGTCAATGTACCTGTCTTGTCTGAGAAGATGTACTCGATTTGACCAAGATCATCCGAGATATTCCATGTCTTTGGAATACATGGTGCGTCCGTCGGTTCATGATACATGTCCAAATCCAACCATATAAAGATCGCCGCTACAGTTTTTACAATTTCCACGGAGATATAGAGGGATATAGGCACAATGTTCTGGTACAGAATTAGGGTCACCCTAAACGAATCATCGGTCAAATCGTAGGGCCTATATATAACAAGCATTGTATGTGACATTACCAGAAAGTCAAAAATCCAGAGTAAGATGCACTGCTGCCATTGATTCCGTATTCGAACATATCGTTTGACCCAACTTGGCGAAATTGGACACTATTCAATACAGAGCTGACAATACAAATGATAGCAAGAATGACGAAATTGGCAACAACCTGTAAAAATCCTACAATTAGCATGCATACACAGCACTGAAGACTCAATGACTGGATACTTGCGTGAGGATTCGTGGCTTTGGCGATTTTACTTCGCTTTGAGGGCGTACGTCCAGAGTTGAGCATAATCTTTGTCTCATCGCCTGTGAATACAACGATGCCGATAACCCATTCTGTGTTGCGCAGAACACAGCCTCGAAGGAGGACATTATTGAAGGTTATAGCTTCGGTCTTTTCGTGGGATACACCTGAGCGAGCAGTAGCATGCTCTTCCGGCATATCAATTTGCCATTTCATGACGCCACTGTACTGATACAAATTGACATGTGGCGGTTCACTTTCGATGTAGAATGCAGCTCTTTCGCAATCATGCACAGTCTTGATTTCGGAGGTTGCGGATAAGGCCTGACGGACTTTGAGGTTTGTCTCGCCGTCTAAGTTCTTGGTTTCCACATAGCAGACATTGTCGTTATCAGATGTCGATAAAATTACTATGTCAGCTGGCACATCCTCGTCATTTCGGACCATAATGTAATCGCCGACATTAATATCCTGCCAGCGTGTCTTTTCCCAGCTGACGCGACAATCAGATGCAGGGGGTTCGTCGGGAAGTGTGGAAGCACAGGGTAAGCTTGTCGGATGTACTGTCGATGGTCTACGGGGTGCACCGCTTTCCTGCGTCGGAATTCGATAAAGCACGGAGTGCGGAATAGAGCCTGGTCTATACGGTGTACGTGCAGCTGGAGGTTTGAAAATACTGCTCATATTTGATCGAATTGTATTAGAGCGTTGTCGCATAGATGAAAACAGTCTTTGCGAGCGATTTCGAGCTGATGGCGCAATTGTTTCAATAGGCTGATTATGCTGCGAGGAAGCCGACGACGAAGTACCAGACCGTGGACCCAAGTCATTTAGCGGCAACTTATCCTCAGTGTTTCGTCTAGGTCGATTGGACTTTCGGCTCTTTCCTCTGGCAACAGCGACGCGATAACGCTGCGCATAGTTATTTTCTACGCCCGCCAAAACCGAGAAAAATCCAAAAATGACGTGCAAAAAGTACCATGTGCCATGTGTGTCGTCTGGTATATTGACATTGTGCCAATGGCTGAGGGTGTGTGTCGTTGCATTGTTAACACGGCGGTCGCTCTGGTTGCGCTTCCAGTCCTCGATACCATCCTTGATGGCAGTGATTACTAAGATGGCAATCAATGGTAGTGCAGAAACCGCGGGCTCGACAACGCCGAAAATCGGGATACACTGAAGGATGACAAGAAATAAAAAGTACAGATTCGCGACGTTCCTGAACTGCTCGAACAGGTTTCTCGGCACAAACGTAAGAGGTGTGTACTTCGCTGTCCTGACACGATTGCTGACATAATGCCCGTGAATGCGGCGTCCTTTCTCGTCGTACTCTGAAGGAGGCAGCTTCATGTTGACATATATTTTTCGACGCTGCTGCATGTACGACGAGCGAGAATCCATCCTACGCAGGTCGTTCTTGCCGCCATCGTTGTGATCGTTTTGTTGCTTTTTGCGCTTTTTCGAAAACAGTGATTTTATGGAATGCCGTATATTCATGTTGGACTAAGGCTGAGTGGAAGTTCCTGCCAATTTCGCAATGACTGTTAGTGACAGTTCTTTCCGCAAATGCGTCGAGAAATCAAGACTTTAAGCTTACGGGAATAGCTACTGGTACATGTGGAAGGAAAGGAGGGGAGTAGAGGGAAGAAGTCAAAGGTAGAAGGAAGGTAACTCTGTGCCCGCCGAGAACGAACTGAAAAAAGTTATTTGGAAGGCGGGCTGGAAAAAAGATCTTCGTCCTTTAACCCTCGTGGGTGCATTCGGAAAATCATTCGCCGAGAACCCAGCTCTTTTTCGGCATCACCGGCCCTTTCCGCTTTGAGAAACCATTCCACAACTACGTACAACATTAACTTTCCCAGTAACCACCATGCATTGTTGACACACGCGCTCGCGCAGTTTATTTCAACAGACAAAAAATCGAAGAGAAGAACATAGGACTTTACTTGCGAGCAGCAGCCTATAAATAAGGTGATCAGGTGAGTTAAACTATTCATAGCTACATCTTCAATGCCCTTCGATCCTTATGTATACATACACGCTTGTTGGGGGCGACCTTGACAGCGCTAGCCTTAGCGGCTTGGCGAGCAGCAGCGCGAGCGGCAGGAGTCTCTTCACGCTTGGCGCGAATGGCATCCCAGGACAAACCGGCAATGGCACGTTCGTGCTTAACGGTGCGGCGGCTGCGCTTCTTGGCAACTTCCTCAGTGACACCCTTCTTGTTGAGACGACGGTAGATCTGGGTCCATCGGATCTTGCGGGGGTTAAGGCGCTGAAGGAAGAGCGATTCGGCCTTGCCGTTGATGAAGCGGAAGGTCTATCGAAAGCGTCTAAGTCATTCCATGCAAAACGTCAAAATATTAAATGCGCATTTCGAAACTTACTCTACGCAATTCAGATTAGTAATTAACGTTTCCAACACACAACCTCCCAGAGAATTTGTAGTTACCTGCTGTCGCTGCGGACGAAGACCTTGCCCTTGGCAGGATAAATCTTGTAGCCGGAAAATGAGCAGATCTCGAGCCTACAAAAGTGTATCCGATTTAATCGATGTTCATCCATCCATTTGCGTATCTGTGCCATCCATCGTCATGGATATGCTACTAGCTCAACATACTTCATCTTTGGTCGATGTAAAAGAAGAGAGGGAGATTGGCATTAACGCTTCTTCTCCAATAATTCTTCGTGGCAGGCGGCCACCGGCTGTCGGGGTAAACTCCGTGCGATTTTGATCTGGTGCAGTCGTCAATGTGCACGCACCGATAAATAAAGTCTTTTCTAATCTATTAAAGTGAATAGCTATTATTATTCCTAAAATGCCTACATGGCGCTGCAAGAGGAAGGTTTGTCTTAATGCGATCTCTGAAAAAAAGTAGTTCTTTACTAAAGGTATAGCTCTAATATCTGAAAGAATAATACCATCAATATGCCATTTGTGGACGGAATATTTCCATGCATTGATTTTATAGTTATTTGAAATAGTAACAATCAGACAGAGAAAGAAATACGGTCCAGATTAGTGATTCTTATGTATGCCACTGGGTGCAATTTGCCATCGTCTTGCTTCTGCGATAGTATTCCGCCTTTTGCCACTATCGATGTACAAGCATCCTTGCGTGGTTTTATCGCCTTCGGCTTCAGTCTTTCGATCAGGCTGTTGCTTGAGGTTCAAGCACCCCTGCCTGCTTCTTCTGGCGAATTCTTTTATTAATGTTTTCTTTGATTTTATCGATTGCTTTTGATAGTCGCTCAGCTGCAATGCGGGCCACCTCACTCATGTTGTGTGAGCGACAGAAGGACAGAACGTGGACGTGTTTTTCAGCTTCAAATTTAGTTTTCAATGCTTAAACTGCTTTTTTCAGCACTCTCCAGTTTTCGTTGCTGTCCGTTTTGTTGAATTCATTCATAGCTTTGGAGTAAGCTGTGAAATCTTCTAATCGTATTTCCCCTTCGTTGGCAAGCATTGCAACTGCATGCAGCAACTTCGGATACAAGCTGATGTCAGTGTTGAGATAAGATACTGTGTCAGCGTCGATCTCTTCATAAGGTCCTAATAAAATTGAGATTTTTGGGAATGCTGAGGCCTCGATAGAGGCTTTTAACGTGGCAACTTATCGTCATTGACCATATTGTCGCTACAAGCATCTTCAATTTTTGGCAGCTGCAAAACACCGTGAACCGCTGCATTTTTTCCTTCGTCAAGGTCCAGAAACTGACTGATGGCCGGCATGGCGTTGTCATTGAAAAGTGCATAAATTGTGACCGAATTTGGCAGTCCATGGTTTCGGCCAGCACGGACGAAAGCTTTCTCTCCTTTTCCGAGCTTATTGCCGTTGAGAGAGCACGCTGGTAGCCCTCTTTGCAAGTGAACGATCCTCCAGCTTCAGAGAGAATTCGTTGATTGATAATCTTTTGCTTCTTTTTTTTTTGGTTATGACTGCCGGTTTGAACATTTCTTGCAAAGACGTCTTTTATTCCGAACGGGATCAATGACAGTGTTTTGACACGAGGAGCAAACATCGTTTGGCGTTCAGCGTTGATTGCAAACAACAGTCTCCGAAGACGCACCAGATTCATTTTCTTGGTGATCGTTGCTAGCCGCAATCGTTGCCTGTATCGTCCAATGTCATGGCAAAAGAATGCAAGGGCCGGACGCGTGATTGTGGGCTGTTTTCAGTTGGGATTTCCTTCGGACACAACAACCTACCCTTCCGAAAGTGTCTCGAACAATGCAATGTCTAATTTGTTGGATTGTTGATTTGAAAACCATGAGAGCTGAACAAGCTGCTCAGGTTATTGCGCGTTGGGGTGGCTATGCTGTTACGACGACGTCCAGCAGAGTTCGTCAACTGTACCTGCAGTGTCGTTGTTGAGGAATTTTCTGCAACAGCCTTAATCTGACCGGTGCCACTGTCAAGGTCAAGCGCGATTCGTTGATACGCTAGATTATTTGGGATGATTATTGGATGTTGTGTGTGAGGTCATGATGTTCTGAATATGTTGTGTCCGAGAACTTGTGCTTGCTGGGCTTAAATGTTGTGTCCGAAGGAAATCCCTTGATTTCCCATATTTGCGCCAGCTACAAGGTCAGCGAATATAGCCCCAAGTCCTACGCACATGGATATGACACTAAAATAAAACGCATTGTCTCATCGTCTATACAGATTGGTAGCTATCATTAAATGCATGGAAGACAAGCAGCTTCAAATGTGCCAAGAAGGAATCGCAAAGCCGCTAGTTGCGAGAAGGTATGGCCAAGTGCGGTAAAGAGCATTATAGCGCCCCACAGGATGACACATATGCCGAGATATCTGCCATTTTGAATATTCAGCATCTGCATTCCCGGAAAGTCTTGGGTGTCAATGGTGTATTCTCTCTATCGCCGGTCAGGATAAACTGGGATTCGATGACGCTGTGCTTGCAGGAGCGAAGAGGGTGCAAAATTGCCGGAGAATGGAGGTTTATGAAGGCTAAGTGAGCTTATTTACATAACATCTATATTTCACTGAAAGCATTCCCCGGTTAGTGGGGATGAGCGCAGCGAGCGTGAAGCGCTTGTTATAGATATTGATATTCTTACTTCCATTACAATTTGCGGCAAGATACGCCATGTGTATACTTTTGGAAATGTCTCAATAAAGAGTATCTTAAAGATTACTAATATCTGAAGTGACCTGAAACTATGGGCCTTACCACTGATACTGCCATATTTGAATATGGGAGGATACTACATGGAATTTTAAGTTTGCTTTCTCATGTTTTTGATATGCCACCAGAGGTTCGGCGAATATTTGCTGCCATTTTAGAAAGTCTACAACTTTAGAATTCCTTGCTTATTGTATCTGCTGTTCGTATACTGTATAAACATCATGTTGTTAACATACATGTACCACTAGTCGTTTCGCTCCTACGTGTCATAGTAGTAGTTCTGCATGCAGGACATAAGACTAGTCGAAAATGGAGCAAGTGCTCGTTATGTTCAGAAGACATCTTCCGGATGTCAGGGACAACAAGCGTCGTGACCCAAAAATGCCAAATCAGGATCTGGTGGCTGCCCATGGCAAAAATGGCGCATCTGCTTAGGTGCGATCCCGACTGGGCAAAACCCCTCATTTTTGTCCCTGATGACCTGCGTTTTCTTCTTCAGGAACGGGCTAATGGCTACATTGTGGCCAAAGACAATGATACATATCCCCTCTGTCGGGAAGACTTTCCGTCCTTCTGTAGAAAGTAAAGATATCAGGAGTTCCCTGTTAATTGACATGTTCGTCATTCCTTGCTCTTCCTATGACGTGACCGTGGCACCGTATCTCCAGCTTTTTCAGAGATTGTACAATTTTTAAATACGCAAACTTTATTTCCCTACCAGATCGTCTCCTTTTCGATTCTTTGTTGCATAATGGAGGAAACTGTGTCCTCAGTAGCTGCCGTGCTGGGCGGATTTGTACTTGTTTATGGATTATGCTCTTTGATAATCAAAGAGAAGCTATACATCTCGGAAGCGCGTATGTTCTATAGATTAAGAGACGAGTACGCAAAGCTATGCATAGATGCTTACTAAAAAGCCGACCAAAGTTGTTGCTGTTTCCTTTGGTGTTCTTGTTGGACCAGTGGGCGTCGGTCTCATTGATGTTACGCATTGGCAGTATAAACAAGATTTCACCCAACAATTTTCACGCATAGTTATTGCTCTTCAGGTACATTTTACTCTGACGTATGCACTGAACTGCTGCTGCCATACGCTACTAACTTTCTTCTCAAAATATAGGTAATGGCAGCAGGCGTAGCTCTTCCAAAAGCATACCTGCGCAAAGAGATGAAGTCTCTTTTGATTTTACTTGGACCGACCATGATTTGGATGTGGATTATAAGCGGTCTTTGCGTGTACTTATTATTTCCTGGTTTAAGCTTCGTAAGACGCTGCAACAGAGAATCAAGCTATTGCATTGGATCTCATACAATGTTTGAAACGATAGCTGCAAGCTTTGATGATCGCCTCGTGCTTCACGCCGACGGATCCTGTAAGATTCGATCCTTGTAAGTAGTTTGATAATATCTCATTTACATTGCGTAAATAATAGGTACTCGCAAACTTGATCGTTCATGGACATTTCGCAGAGAAGCATGTTCCTACAAATGTACGACACATTATCTCTGCAGAGAGGTATGTATGATCTTGTGCAACATAATCCCTCCTGTGCATTTTCTCATTATTGCGACAGTGGTGCGAATGATGGCCTTGGGTATCCATTTCTGTTTCTAGCAACTTATCTAATCCAGCAACCTACGGCAACCGCCCTCAATGAATGGACTCTGCATGTCATGCTTTATGAAATCTGCTTCTCAGTCGTATTGGGCTTTGTGGCAGGTTACGTGGCACGCAAACTTTTAAAGTTTGCTCAAAAGAAGTGAGTGTACATGGAAAATCTGTACTTTTGCAAGAATCAATTATTAAGCTTGATTTATCAGAAGACTCGTTGACCATGACTCTTTCACCCTCTACGCCATTGCGCTCGCGGTAAGCGTAGGTATTTCTAGTGCATAAGTCTCAATGCTTAATCCTGGCATTGTAGTCATTTTTAATGGGCTTTGTTGGACTTCTCGGAAGCGATGATTTATTAGCGTGCTTCATCGCCGGTAATTCTTTCACTTGGGATGATTGGTTCCGTATCGAGACTGAAGATTCGCGACTCGTTGAGGTAGGATCTGATCAAGGCGGACTTGGATGCTTTGCTTCCTACTGCGATCAAGTTACTGACACTCTTTAACCCAGAGCATCGACATGATGCTGAATCTTAGTATTTTTATATACATTGGTATTATCATGGTACATTGCAAGACTTGCATTCCCTTATGTTGATGCTTTTCTAACAGTAAGATTGAAATTGTTGTAGCCATGGGACTCTTTCACGGACGCATCCCTCAACATGTCCATTTGGCGACTCCTTCTATTAGCTGTTTTAGTCCATCTATTTCGGCGCTTACCTGTCGTCACAGCCCTGTACAAGTTCATTCCTGCCATTCGCACCTGGCGTGAAGCTGTCTTCACTGGATGGTTTGGGCCCATGGGCGTTGGATCAGTGTTCTACTGCACAGTCGCAATAGCAAGCTTTGCCCCAGATGGTCCAAATGCGTATGCACTTCAGCTGATTGAACCCATTGTTTACTTTATTGTGCTTTCCTCTGTCCTTGTGCATGGAATTACGGTACCTCTATTTCATATTGGCAAAATTGCTCACATCTCTCTTTCTTTCACTGCCGTATCAGTGAAGTCGAGTGAAGTGGACGAGGAAACCTTAGTAAGTCTTTGCATGTTCCAAAAAAATACTCAAAAGTTATTTACAGACTTGACCTTTTTTTTTCTGTAGATACCTGCTTCTCCTTCATCCTATGGCGCAATCAATGCAAACACTTCAACTTCTCCAGCTTGATATTTACCAAGGATTCAGATACCAACCTTGTCCAGTTGTTTGTTGCAACATCTAATAGTAGATATATACATAGTTAAACTCATATTTAAATGAATAGTTTGCTGCAATCAGAAATGCACATAACTACGTATCAGAACTCTGGATTTTTATTGTCTTTAGTATCGATACATGTAAGACAAATTTCTTCTCTGAAATCAATAACGACTTAAAGGAATTAATCCCATTGTTCGTTCTTATCTACGAGGATATTTTCCCTGAAGAATCCAATTTATCACATAAAATAATATAAAATAAAGATGCAAGAGGAGTCATAACCATATAATACTTCCAACGCAGCAATCAAGGAAGTCGTTATCCATGTGCAAGACATCGAAAGGTTTCGTCAGTCGAATCCTCAACAACGATGGCGACGGTGATGTTCCAAGGTTGCTGTGTATGCGATGAAAAAGCCGTCAAGATAACCAAAGATGCTGAATGCGATGAGGATGCGGTCCATGACGAATGACGCTGATGATATGACAATAACGATAATGCAAAAATTGTCGCGAAGATGCTGTCCATTATCCAAAATGATATATATGCTGATGCTTGTCAAAATTGGTGCATACGTAATGATGGTCAAAAATGCCGCCTAGGTCAAAAATCAGATGCACGGACCAGCCGTTGAAGATGGGGGAGGAGGGAAGAAGGTGCTTGATAACGGCCAATTGCTCCATGGACTAGTGTTAATTCGGGCAAGTCAAGGTCGATCACCGACAGGCACAGAGTCTCTAGATCCACCTAAAGGCGCATTGGGATCAGAGTCGAAGGCTTTTGGGATCTTCTCATTTGTGAACCAAACTTACCTTGGTTACAAGTGTACATGCAATTTGCACTTTGGCTATGTGAGGACACCAGAGTATGGAACCGAAGGAAGCACGGCGACCAAAGCTGTGGGCTATCCAGAAATTTGCGAATTTCGCGTTTTGATGCCAAAATTCACAGCTTCTTTTATTTTATTTTATTTTTTGCTCTCGTTTGCTGCACATACTGTGGGTCATGCAAGTCTGTGCCTAGCAGGGTCTTGACGATCCTCGGGAAACAGACTAAAATAACAGGTGCCATGCATAACGTAGCACCGTTGGCTCGTGATCAAGCGGTTGTCGATGATGTGAGCAAAGTGTTTGATCGTATGTATTGCCTTATTTTAAGGATACAACTACCTTACAATTACCTTTTGCTTTTGTTGATTTGTACTGCCTACAATTCATCCCTCCATTTAAGTTTGATCTGAGTATTTCTATCTGCGCTATTTATGCGGATTCTGCCAAAAATCCTAATAAGGTAAGCTCCATTGGGGAAACACTGTTCCCACGATGATCGCAGTGTCCAGCTCGGAAGGGCGGTGGTTCCGTGCTCCATGCCAGCTGTTCAGATCCAGTAAAAGGTTTAAAAACAGAGGCATTCCTCGGGCCTTCTTGCACTTTTATTCGGTGACTGGGTCCTTTATACGGTTGGGCGCATGGGTTCCTCTACATTGTAATTGCCCATGCTGACCTCGGGGTTATCCCAATGATGGTGTGTGGTTCCACCGACTGCACACTGGAGGAGGAACTCGGTCTTCTCTGCAGTAGACTCTGGGGCTATAGTTGGGAGTGGGAATGTCGTTCCCTGCAAGCTACAGTGGCTCTGTCTTCTGGTTTTTCAGCACGTAAAACTTGAATTACAAAGGAAAATGAATATGAAAAACGGTTTTTGGTCCTTTGGAAGGGGTGGATGTTTGCCTGACGCATCTCTGATCCTTTTCATCGTCGACTTTAGTTTTTAGTCTCTTGACATTAGCTGGTGACAACCATTCTGTCTTTGTAATTCTGCCTGCACTGACTCAATCTTTTCCTTCAACAACGTGCAAGCTCCTCTTCATTCGATCTTTGTACAAATCTCTATTCCTGATGCGCTGCTTTTTGATCTATCGATACAGTGTTCGTTGTCTTTGATAAGAACAACCATTGCCAAGCTTGGCCATATCCTGGATAAAGATGATTAGCCAGCAGTGTGCGCCGACTGCTTAGGCAGTCTTCTCCAAGAAGACCAACTGAATGCTAATTTAGCAGTCAAATCCAAGGAACTTTTAGTCATTCCCAAGTACTATTCTGTTTCCATTACTGAAGCACGAACTCTTGATAAGAGGAGGAGCATTCAATCCGAAAAGAGAATGTTGAATTAGTCGCGAATGTGCCCAAAGCTTTCCTCCGTCCCATCCCCCCTGGAACGCAAACAAAATACGATTTAATGCCAGAAGAAAGACTGTTCAAGGTCAGTCGGCGTTGTACTCTCGGTGAGTCCAGGCTTCAAGAAGCTTTACCCAAGTTATCATAAGTCATGCTACTGATTTCGTCGTCTATGTATGCACTCTCTTGAAAATTGGCGGCGATTTAGCCAAACCCCTGCGACATAGTTGTCTTCCTGCAACGGCATGGATGGTTCATTGATCACTTTCACGTTTTCGCTTCCTAAGCAAAGTATATATAGAACTATCGAATTACGATAATGGAGTCGAGATCGTAACTGGTTATTAGACCAAGTCTTGATAAAATTAGTCCAGCTTACCATCGAACGAAGCTGGATTCAGCTAATGAAGGTATTCATGCATTGAACTTTGTGTGATGCGTTATTTAAAAGTTTTCTCGGTCTCCTCTACATCAAACTGGATACGTAGCAGAATGCAAAAGTACTGATGCAGTATAATCACGAACATAAAAGCTGCTCTCAGTTTCTATATCTAGAATTGCTCGGTAGTAACGCTAATTACAGCTGCTAGCAAATAATTATGGGTTGTTTCGAATAAATGCATCATCAAGCCAGATTTGCGTAAGTTCGCTTTGATGTTGGCAAGCGCTCCTTCTACGCTCTGAGTAGTACGGGCACTCAGGTGCACATATTGCTCAGCCCACGGTCCACCCCCAGAGTCTCTTTTATGTGAGTAACATGTGTAGAGCGTATGTATCGTTAGAAGACGAATTAATACTTTAATGTATCAGCTGCTTAAAGATCAAAAATTTTTTTTTCGAGGCATTTGGCTTCATCCTTGCTTGATTTTTTTAGATGAGCACTGTACGTAATGGCCGCTGCATTAAAATCCTCCTTCTTTCTGGTTTGGATCATTTTTGAGACACACTCTTTGAACAATACACTGTAGTCTTGAGGATTTTTGGCGAACACTTTGAAATTCTCGTCTTGAAATTGTTTTTAATGTGCCATGAGCATAAGATTCGTGGAACAGTTGGAAAAACGCTCCCTAGAATGCTTCCTAGTGCTCGGTCATCGTCCATCACAGAAGGTCCAGGCAAAGTCTTCTCCGTCGAAACTGCATCTTGTAGTCTTCCTGGTACCAGGCGTATGACAGCACTTTTCGTTGGGATATGCTTCGGACAGGCAGACAATGGTTACTGTTGGATAGGCTAATCGCGGTCCATACGCGTTAATAGATAATAATGACACGGTCATTGAAATTCTTACAGTCGGGGACATTTAAATAGATAAACGGTATTGATACGGACACACCACTCTAATTTCCATATAGGTTTGGGACACCCCGCCTGCCCGTAGGCATTGCAAGAGCACTTGGCACATGTTATCAATTAAAAAGCCTGAAAAGGATGCTGGAAATTTTAGAGACGTCATCCTCGTTGATTGATACCATTATTATCATTATAAAAATATTATTGTCCTTAGTACTATCGGATCAAAATTCAAGCATTAAAGAAGTTGCGGCATAAAGCACTGAATAGTTTCTGGTGGCTTCAGTTTGAAGGAACTTACGGACAACCGACTACTGTCAACAACTTAGGGACACTCCAGTAATTATTCTTAGAAATAGAGCCGCTCATTACATTGAAAAGGCTGTGCAAAGCATACAGAAACTACGGGTAAGCGGGGTGTCCCAGCAATTGCCATAGATAAATACAAAGGTCACTTGAACAAAGAAAGGATGGATATAAAGTAGCTCTCGTGCTTTATCGTTGTCATATAGCAAGAATGGATTCTTCAAATATTTTCGATTTGAAAGCATGCCTTTGTTGTGCTGTAAACCAATTCTTCTTTACCTCCACCACGTCAACTATTTATATATATGCAGTTAATGTCTGTCCAAAGCAAATTCTTTTTTATCGGGTACGACCACGGATATAATGAAAAAGGAGTGTAAAAGAGTACTGCAGTGTATGTTTTTCAGTGCAGTTGATGTTTTTGCGGTGCAATTAGTCTTTTGCACTGCATGTATTAATTTAATTCCCTTCTGGGCAGATGAAAAATTTTCCTACGCGGTCCGTAAGCCCTCTAGAAGCGATAGATGGATCCAAGCAAATGCTTACTTACCTAAAGAAAAGCCTTAATAAAGACCGCTAACCCGTAGCGCGAAGTAGACGCTCATTAGCATCTTCAAACGACGCTCGCACCACGTTGTTGCAGATTGACAGGATTCTTTCGCATACCCCCAACCCCTAGAACATACAGAAACAGGGTATTAATGTATATCCACATGTGCGTAGTCATAAGCGTGTAAAGATGCTGAAATATGAAATGGCTGTGCACACAACGCTCGTATACTGCAATTACCCCTCTGTAAGCCGAAGCTAACTGAATACAGATAAACAGGGGAAGGCACGATACTGAGCAGAACGCGAAACTATGTTGGATATATGTCAAATTGTTCTATCCAGTACGCCAATCCTTACGAAAAGACAACGATACTTGGAAGAAATACACGCAGTCTCGTGCGCAAAATGGACTATTCGAAAAGGCGGTAGGCTGGAGACCAGCTACAAAGGGAATCCTCCCGCCTCGTTTAAGACTTTCACGTGTCAATTTGTTCTATGACGGAGATAGGATGAGAGCTTAATTAAAAGCAGCAAGCTTAAACACTGATATTGCATATAGCGCTCGATTACCGCTCACCTATAACAATGGAGATGAACTCCTCTGCGATAACGATGTAGATTTACTGAGTTTCGACAGGAGCGGAATGCTTTGATGCAGGTAATCATGGATGCATACATTGATGAATCAGTAAAACACAGCATGCTTGCAGCGCATATTTAGAAACTGGTCTGTGATCTTTTTGTCACAAGGTGTTGCACAGAGAACGGCAGTATATACTACATCTTGGTTACATTCATTTTGTACGCTGCATTAATGACAAGCAGCAAGATATCTTTCAGACGATGCGGGGACGCCTCAAGGAAATAGAAGCTTCTACTTACAATATTGGCAAGTTGTTGCCGAGAGGAGCAGTGATCAGTTATATGACTGTTGGGCGTTTCCTCCGGATTACCCCCAGTCATGCCTTTGTCCTACAAAAAGCCAGGATTGTTCCGTCGATGCATTTCCTGTTTCTTTTTTTTTTTTTTTTAAATCCTCCTCCTTTAACAACAAACGAGTTTGTCGCCAATGGCTACCCAAGTTGCAGGATATACTGTTTTCCAGGTAGGGTTAGCAGCTTCCTGTCCCAGATGCAAACTGCCTGTCTCAAATGCAAGCTGCATCCTCAATGCTTATTCTTTTTAGTCGAGTAAGCTGAACTTTGACGTGGACGAAGCCGTGGGTCGGGCCCAGCGAAGTAGCGAGCTCTTGACGGAGATGCTGCAAATGCTTGAACCTCACGAGATTGGAAGCAACGAAATTGCGAAGGTATAGAATCACAGTATGAGGAAGGCTCCTCTCCGTAACCGAAACGCTGTCAGGATAAATATGCCGAATGCGTAAGCTTGAAAGAGTATATTGCCGAACAGCTCTGGTCCGCATTTGAAATGGAGAAAATCGATGCACTGCAAGCTTCTTTGGAATCGCTGAACACTGCATGTTCCAAGTACGAAATGATGAAGGATATTGCAGAAGGGGAATGGTAAGACCAGTAGAGCTGAGAAACAAACGTCGCTGTGCTGGCTGCATGAACTGGTAATCAATCTCACGTTCTTTTAGGGAGTTCGTCTCGATTTAATCAGGCTCAAAGCTTTTCAATATACCAATATCCATGTCTAACTGCCATAGTCCTAAAAGTGATCTAATATAGTCTTTTCTCTTTTCCTCCTTCGTTTTTTTACTTTATAATACCCTGAAAAGATCTATACTGTTCCTGGCGGAAAACTTGTAATGCCTATCATGACATCCTCCTGGTAGATCACCAGTATCATAGTAGGCCATTTGCTGCCAATTCCTTCCTATCAGGGTTTCCCAATAACGCCATGTGTGTTTTTATATGAATTTCTTAAAAAGGGCATGCCTGCTCAGCATTGAACTTGCCTTTGCAATGAGTTCCCGACTTCGAGTCATTTTGCAAGAAGCCTTTCATCTTCTATAAATTAACAAACCTGTTTCTGAAGCGTGGTGATGGGAGAATCGCACTTCCGCCATTGTTTATTTGATGGATTACCTTTTTCCTTTTCCAGAATCTACGAAAGGAAATCCCAGCCGCAATTTTCCGTGCCCTTTCCTTTCCCGTGCCTTCTCCCTCTCCGCGCACACTTCTTTCCGTCCGGACACCGGCAACCGTACGGCTCGAACAAATCCGCTTCGCTCATAAGTAACCGTCCGCACACCAGGTAAAGAGCATCCTATCAATTACTGTTGCTACTACAGCACGATGTATCTAAGCTATTTGCTGTTTATCTGATTCGTTTCAGTAGAATACACAGGGAGTTTGCGGGCCGTTCCTAAAACAAGAGAGGAAAATAACACGCTACAAAAATTCAGTTCAAAATGGAGTCAAGTTCTTCCCCTCAGGACCCATATCGCGTTGATATATCGTCTGGAGGAGGTGGTGGAAAGACGAGTGGACGTGCAACGCCCACAACCGGCAGCAGCACAGCAAACCCCAGTATTCCAGACGACTGCATGGTTCTGTCGCCCACGCTGGCTGATATCTTGAGCGACGATCGGATTCTTCGGTTTTATCAATGCGTCAAAGATATAAGAACACAGCGATCACCTATGCAGACTGCTGCCATGTTTTTTGCTCTCTGTCACGCCCTAGGCGATAACATTGTCTTCTCCAAAACATCGCATATCCCAAAGGTCATGTTCCGCCAGGAACACCAGACATATGCCGTGAACGTAGCCGGCACGCAACACGAAAGTATGCAGCTTTTCAGTAACCACAGCAACAACAACAACAACCCCCCTGACTACACTCTCGATCCTTTCAGAATGACAAACAACTCATTGTCCATGGCGACGCCCAATCTTTTGTCAACCGATCAGCAGCAGCAGCAGCAGCAGCAGCAGCAGCAGCAGCAGCAGCAACAGCAACAACAGCAAAACCAAGCGAGCATATTCTCGGCAGCGGCGGCCGCGGCGGCCGCGGCAGCAGCAGCAGGTGCAGAAGGATCACCGCAAGAATTATTCCAAGCAGCACTTGCTTCGGTGTCGGCCATGCCGGCCCAGGCTCTGAGCGGATTCAAGCACAAGAACGATAACCAGCCTGTAGGAAGAGATGCAAAGAAGCAGAAAAAGTACAGCACACGAGATAAAGATTACAACACCAGAAGCAAGTAGCATGAAAATGATGGTGACATTTAGTTTAGCTAATCATATTCATATTACTGCAGAGAATAATCTGATCCAAGATATCCTAAAGGTACCGGAAACGGATCTATTCCATCAAGCTAGCAAAGTCGATGACGACGTAAAGATGATTATCCAAGGCAACGAACGAAATACGAAATCCGGCCTGCTATCGCCACTGCATCGGTTTGCCACGTTTGCCAACCTGCCAGCGCATTTTGACAGCGACTTTGCACCGAAAAACTCTGGAGTGTATTACAACTATGAATATTTCCAGCTATATCTCGCGTATAGAGACCTCGAGCTGGAGAAGCAGCAAGAACAGCTCGAAAATAATGTCAATGGACGCGACACGCGACCTATCAGTATGCAAATCCGTACAGAGATCGAAAAAGTGCTGGTGAACACAAACTGGGAAGCGATCCGCCGACGTCTGACGATCGGCGAGCGAGTTTTCCAAGTGTGCGGCATAATCGGGCGAGGATTCCTATTGTTGAGCAAACAAGTATCAGGACGCAAACTCTTGCATAATTTCAACACGACAGAATGGGCTGACCTCATACGCGAATTCCAGCGGCCAGAGCAGCAATCGCTGCTTCATACCCTGCAGACAAAGTATTCGCCGGAAAGATTGTTTGGTGCGGCAAGAACAGATAACAACCAGGCACCGGTGCCGAACGCCTCATCAGTCATTGCGCGACCACCGCCTTTTACCACTGGAGAGTCGTCGGCAGCAGCAGCAGCAGCTGCTGCTGCTGCCGCTCTAGCAACAACCGCCGATTCTACTTCACATGACCCTAGCGAATAATCGTGATACCATTATATCCTAACAGTATGAAGAAATAAAAGTAGGAAATTGCAATGTAATACACACGAACGATTCTAAGATACAAAAGGTAAAAAGAAAAGAGTAGAAAGGATTTGAAAAGGGTGACAGGTTGGTATTACGGTGCAGCTAATTTTTAAATCTATGCCATGTTGCTATATATTTTTCTTTCGGTTTTTTTTTTTTTTTTGGTTTGTGTGGAAAAGAGAGAGGGCAAATTTAGCTCCACACATCCTCCTGGTAACGACCAATGTTTCGCAAGTTCTTGATATATTCATGTGCTTTTTCTTCAGTCTTGCCGCCATATTCGATAGCAAAGTTGACAAAGGTTTGGTTCACGTCGCGTGCCATGTTCTTTGCATCACCGCAGACATAAATGTAAGCACCCTTTTGCAAAAGTTCCCACATTTCCTTGCCTTGTTCTTGCAGGCGGTGCTGGACATAGACTTTCTGCGGTGTTTCTCGAGAAAATGCAGTGACAATGCGGGACTCTTCACCGAGGGTTGCAAATAAGTCGGGCCATTCCTCCGAATACAAAAAGTCTTGCTGAGAGTTTCGGCATCCAAAGAACAAGATCGTGGGACCAACGGGCTTGCCTTGGCTCTTTTGAAGGGCACGTTCACGGATAAATCCTCGGAAAGGTGCTACACCCGTGCCAGGTCCCACCATAATAACAGGTACAGTAGGGTTGCGAGGAAGCTTGAACTGGGAACGGCGAACATGGACAGGAACCTTGACACCACCCAGAGCTCCACGAGGTCCTTTCAAATCATATTCAGGATAAACACGGCCATCGTCTACACCGTGACTGGCAGTATGGAGACGCCACAAATAGTTTGTGTTGACACCGTAAACTGTGCGTTCAGGGCAGGGGTCAGGGTTATACGCCAAAGTGACCGCAGTAACGGCGATGCTCTTAGGGCTCTCCTTGGCAGAGGAAGAGATAGAGTAGTATCTAGGTTGCAAACGAGACACACTTTCGACAATCAAGTCGAAAGGAACAGACGAGAAGAATCCAGGCCGGGCATCGTTGCCGGCAACCAATTCTAGAACTTCGCCCAAATTGCGGACGGCCTCACCGACCTTCAAGCGGTATTCATCTTTATCCTTAGCCAGCAAACGGAGATATTCCTTGGATGCTTCCGTGGGAGCGTATTCAATGAGAGACATCAAGGTTTGTCGAGAAGCAACAGCGCAGATATCGAGATAGTGGCGGAAGATGGCACGATACGTAGCAGGTACAGGGAATGGATATTTTTTGGAGGCTGCAGAGTCGATGGCTTTGACCATGACGACGGTGTCGAGTTTGTCGGAGAGTCCAAGGATAGAAGCCAAACGATTGACTTCGTTGTCGCTGTTGGTAGGCCAGATAGCAACGTGATCGCCTGTTTGATAGCTCAAGTTGGAATCAGAGATATCAATTTCAATGTGGAGACAGTGTCTATCAGAGTTGTGGAACAAGTCACGAGAAGTGATGGGTGCATTGTAAGGGTGCTTTGCATCATAGACGATTTTTCTAGATCAGATAAGACACTACATTAGCATCCGTGCCAGGAAGAAACCTATACTCCCTATGGATAACTTACGCTCCAGGCTTGGATTTTTCTGCAATTTCACCATAGTAAACATCCTCGTCGTTGTATGTCTCCAATTCCTCAACGCAGAACATTGCCTGTCGTGGTCCTGACTGGGCATTGCTTTCATCAACACCGAGGGCATCGCAGAATGCAGGCCACATGTTCTCTTGCCATGCCAAAAAGTCCTCCTCAAGGGATCCATCATCGTCACCTTCACCGCGTTCGCCGATACGCTTGGCTCCAAGCTCTGTAAGGCGCTTATCGACCGATCGTCCAACTGCGTTGTAGTGCTCGTATGTCTTATTGCCCAAACCAAACACCACGTAGCGCAAGTTTTGGAGAGGTTTATCTTCATCGGTTTCAGAGAACTGGGGAGACTCGTCCATAAGCAATTCCCAAAAGTCCACGGCGTTGTCCGTAGGCTCGCCTTCGCCGTAGGTAGCCATAATGAAAAAGACAAGATAGTCTTCAGGTACGGTATCCAAGTAGCTGAGGTCATAAAGTTCGATATCGGCAGTCATGCAACTGACGCCGTACTTTTGAGAGCATTCCTTGGCAAGTCGCGCGGCGTAATCTTCAGCAGTACCTGTCTGAGATCCGTAAAAGAAGATTACTCTGCGTCCCTGAAAAGCAATGACATTCGTTAGTATTATCATCTATGTGTAGAACATAGACCGGAGCAAGCTTACCTGTTCTTGCATAACCTTGACAAAGTTGCGTTCTCTCTTCGCCTGGCCATTGGCTTGCCCGTTGGCAGCTGGCTTGTTGGAGGCATCACTTTCGGGGTTGCTGCCAAAGAGACGCTCGGCAATCTGACGTCTAGCAAACCATGCTATGGTTCCGAGACCAATGGTACCCAGGAACACAATATCGAGGGGATCTAGCAAAGCAGAAGACGGTGGCGATTGGGTCATTGGCCACGATGAACAAAGAAAAGTGGTATGAGCGGAACTGGACGAACCAGGCAAAGGCGTGCAAAAAAATGAAATCGGACTCGCGGACCCGGCGCCCGAAATTCCAGGTACAACGTTTTGATACTTCCCCAATGATCTTTCATGTGAAATAGTCCAACTCGGACAGCAATGCAGCCATGGTAGCTAGCCATACCTTCACAGCCGCAAATGACAAAACATTGCAAAAGTACCAGCTCACAGTAGTCATGTCGAATTGAATGCATGATAAAATTGTGTGCCTAGAGCATTTTAATATCTTATCTGATGATCACTAACAACTTTAAAGGATGCCCTGTCTTCTAAGATCTTCATATGTCTTCTTGTTAAAGACATTGCCTTCTTCATCTTCATATTCCTCCATTTGATCAGCAATGAAGTCTTCAGCAGCGCCTTCTTTCTTTAATTTCTCGTAGACTAAAATTAATTTAGTATGTGGAAAAATGTACGGAAATTTCTTGGTATACTTACGGGCATATGCATCTTCAATCTTGGTGATTTCGTGGAAGTGTCGTGTATTTGGAATGCCTAAGCAGCGCATGCCATGAGCATGTCGCCATTCTTGAAAGTGTTTATCGAAAGCTTTGCGGCCCATGTATACATAATTGCCGCAGATTTCGCACGGATATTCGACTCCAAGACCATGTAATTTGTACAGCCAGTATGGAATAGGTTTACCATCCCAACCGAGAGGTAATTTGAGCGGGTTATAAATCTTGTCCTCATCATCCTCATCGCTTTCCTGGTCTCCAATCTCAATTTCTTCTTGCTCTTGCTCCAACTGGAAAAAATTTTTTTAAGTATCTGATATCTGCTCGACTGATTCTTGTCATCAACTTACTGTTCTTTCTTTGTCTGTGAGAGCCTGTTTTCGTTCCACATTCGCTCGCGTAGCTTCTCTGAAATTTGACAGAACGTCCGTGTATTTACTGATCAAGAATTCTCTCCACGCTGTATTCTTGCGTGTATCTTCCTTTCCATTGCCATTGCCGTTGTCATTCGTTGTTTGTGCACCTTTTTGCTCGTCCAATTTCTTTTGGTTGTTGATGTGTTTTTTGCCCTTCAAGTGACCATCAAACACGGTCTGTTTGGTAAATGCCTTTTGACCTGAAAGAAACATTCCTTAGATCGAGTCTAGGCAAATTGCTTATGATCTGCCTTACATGCTTCACAGTACAGCGTAGGATCGCTCTTGGCTACATCCTCCCAACCAGTGAGAGTACCATTTGCCCATTTTTCATCAAATTCCTTCCGTGCATCTGATTCAAGTCGATCCAAGTCATACAGCGGTCGTGCGCGGCGGAAGAATGATCGCAAATAATCTCGAAGGTTTTTCAAATACCTAGATAGGTCCAATTAGTTAAGCTCCATGAAATCCTAGTTTGACTCCATACATACTGTCGGTATTCAGGGCTGTTTTTGATAGTTTTCGGGTACGTGCTTTCAAAATTGTCGAATGCGTTTAGATATTGCAAGTAATCCAATTTTTTCACTCCCTTCAAGTTGATGTATTCAGTGTGTAAGGCGTTCAAATCTAGATAGCGGCCGTAGCTTTCTTCGCCGGTGAATAACTTTTCGAGTTCTGCAAAGCGATCAATTCCATTAGTCAAGCGTAATTCCATATGGTCCGCTTTGGCACCACTAACCATCTTCTTCTTCTTCGTCTTCGTCTCCGTCTTCGCCTCTGTGCTTTGTGAACTCAAGTTCTGGGGGTTCTGCAGGCTCGTTGGGAAATTTTCGGTGGTGATCCTTGATAACACGCAATCGTTCGTAAAATTCGCTGAATTCTGTTGATCCAGTAAGTGCATCAATCTCGGACTGCCGCAATCTAAACAACAACTGTCAGTATTCAGGACACATTCGCAATGCAAGTAGAATCACACTCACTCTTCCTTGTCTTCATATAAATCACACAGCTGTTTACTTCTGTCCGCAATCCGTGTCAGATATCGATCAACAGTGTGCTCGCTTCGCAAACGCTCACGATGCGTCTTCGCTTCATGCATATATTCATCGACGATCGCTTGCTCCAAGCGTTCAACCTCTTCGTGAGCTCTGTAAGATACGTTGATCAATTGAGATTGCAAGTCATGGCAGGAGGGGGAATTGCAAACTTACGCTCGCTGGCGTTCGAGGATATTATCCATATTTGAAACAACGTGAGAAGTGAATCAAGCCTTGAAATTCAATTTTCAGCTCTGCACGGAGTACAATCGTCTGTGAATTCTTGCCCTCATCATTGACTGGATGCTTTATTGCCTCTGCCAGTCTATCTTGACTACTTGGCTGGCAAATATATCTGTCTGAAGAGCAAACAGATACTGTTTTCCAGTCATTCCTTTCTTTCACTACAGCATATCCTTTTTTCCTCCCAGTTCTCTATCTGTCTCCGCACAACGGCGGTAGGTATTCGATTCCAGCAGCAAAACACCAATGTGCAGGGAATTGTATCATTCCATAGCAATAAAGATAAGGAATAGATAGATATATGAATCTAAAGCTAGCGAATCATCTCGGCACATCTTTCCAGTTTCCGAAAAGCAGCTGTCATTGACAAGCGCCACACAATGTCAAGTTGGCGCTCAGCAGCCTTTTTCAATTTTTCGTACGTTTGTGTGTGTGCCCCTGCCTGCCTATTGTCTGCCTGACATGAGCGCCAACATGGGCGACATTCGTGGTATGCATTTGTGCATATGCTATCTGGCCGATCGTTAACGCTTGCAAACCAGAGGCGATCGCCGACTTGAATATCCAAGTACCCGAGGAGCAGGCGTCTACTTCGCAGAACGACTTGATATTATATCCAGAATGGAAGGATATCACTGAATTTCTCGACGAGGCAACGGCTGGTATGGAAAGGCATTTTAGAGTACGACTGGTTGGATTGCTTTCTTAAGGTCGATATATTTATATATAGAAATGCAAGTCGGACAGCTCGTCCACCTGCAATCGTTTACGTTGTTCGATGCAATGAGTGCTATTGAAATTATGGATCCGAGAATGGATACCGGCATGGTCACGACGGATAGCAATAAACGGCTTTTGACTCTCGATGATCCGTTGAAACCGTCTCAGCTCTTGTGGGTGATGGATCGATTACTGAACTGTGAGGTAGATTATGTGAACCCACTCAGACAAATACAAACGACTCGATGATATAACCTGTACAATAGATGGCCTGGATATCTGGACATTCGCTATCCCAAACAGTCTTTACATGCAGCTACTACCATAATTTCCAGTTGAAACAGCACAAAATAGACGTGCTCCAAGATGTCTTACAGGCATATGTGCTAGCGTCCATCAAATGCTGTCAGTATATCTGGGATGAGATGAAGACTGGGAACGTGTACGAGGTAAACGAGAAAAATATGCGGTGGTGGCTGTAAATATATCGAGTATTTATGTGAATCTTTGCAGGAAGAAGACTTTACAACGAATTTATTTGGCTTATCGCTTTACGAGGAGTACGCTGATTCAGTAGCAGTAGAAGAATTGGAAACTGTAATGATACGACTGCAAACGATGATCAGAGAGTCTAGTGATAGCGACCAAGACAGCAAACGCATATTATCGGTTATCTATGATCGTCTGGATATTAGAATGAAATATTTACTTGCGCTGTACCACCTATCACAAGCGCAATGCTCACAGCTGGATCAGGCGAAAGAGAAATTGCAGAGTGTACTGGATATGCTAAAAAGCAAAAAAGATATTATCGAAATTGGAACAACAAAGGGAGAAGAGATCGAAGGAGGTTCGCGACAATTTAGCAATGGATCATGAACCTGTGCACGTTGACACTATGCTTTACCTCTAGCATTCGATCCGAACATCAACAGGAAACTGACGGCTCAAGCTCCTCCACGACCCATCACGTTACCATCAAACCAAGAGGTACACGTTGATGTGTATTAATATCATTGTACCAAAAGAGATTAACGTAACTCTTTTCGACAGGCTTATGAACATTATCAACAATTGGTACAAAGACTTTTCACCATTTGCGATGCTCCAAAATATACCTCTGTGAACTCTCTCATGGTAATTCAAAAACGATGATTCATCTCGGTCTTTGAACTATTATTCTAAAAACGTCATTAGAACTTTTGCAAAACTTTTGCTTCCACACGGCCGTATCCCGATGCCTTTTCCAGATCGAAACTAAATGCAAGTATTTTGATTTCGCAAAGCCAAAGAAAAAGCTAATACTTTGATATTTAAAATAGAGCATGCTCTATCACGATTCAAGATTGTTCGGTGCACGATCCGTTACCAATTTTGTAGCAAGCGCAATTGATGAGCTCGTCCACCCTCCTGTTTGGATGTTATTCCCCACGCAATGTCCGCCTCCAAAGCACGTTCAATCAGAAAAGTTGGAAACAGCCCAATCTGCTCTTGTACAATTTCTTGAACGCGCAGCACTTGTAAGTCCTACTTCACTTATTTGAAAGAAAAATCCACTATTTAACATTGCTTAAAATACAGCCATTTATCGACCTGTTTAAGCTACAATGTCACAATCGATCCAGGCAGCGACGAACGCTTGCAAAGCTCATTGCAGAGTGGGAAATGCTTCAAGACGAGGTAATATCTGCATCACATGTAATTACTTTGGAGGACATGATGTCTTAACTGTGTATGCAGGCTGCAGGCGTTGATGAGCTCTTTCATGAATTACAAGAGGCAAGTACCACAGATCACACTGCTGGATGCACTCGCTAACTCTTGTGAACAGAACAAAGACTTTGCACCATATTATTTGTCATGCTGGGCATATCATGTAAAACTAGAATGTATGGAGACTGTTCTCTTGCTGGGTTTCGAGCTGGAACTCTACGGCGTACATGAATACACTATGATCTATTTGTAAGTATGAAGGAGACTTTCACATTTTTCAGTGTCCCCTGATATATTTGAATTCTCTAGATATTTGCGATACATTCTAGATGCTAGGGAATACTTGCTGTCACGAGTGCAAAAGACGTTGTACTTTGCAGGAAAAGATAAAGGCAAGTAAATCTTGCGAGCAACGCCAACGTGTGATTCTAACGTCTTTGTAAAAGCCAATGTACTCGAAACCTTATATGCAAGGCAACAAATGCTTGTGTACCGAAAAGCGCTAACAAGCGGGTTATATAAATTGCTGGTGCTTCTACAGAGTAAAACGCATCAGCTAGCAGTGCCAAAGCTCCGTTTTGACGACGAAGAGACGCGGTTTCGTCATAGATTCAAGTGCTTCCTTGCGTTAAACTCACCTCCACCACCGGCATTTGCATCTTTCAAGGATACACTGAATGCTCCGAACGTCAGTGCACAAGAACTCGTGCAAGGCGCAGAGGCGGATTTGAAGGTAGCAAAGGAAGCGCTGAAACTAACACGAGATATGTCTGCTCAAGCAACCGCCACGGAAATGTGCCACCCAGAATTTGAACAGGTGTGTGTTGAATACGATGCATGGTTGCTTCGAGAATGCAGAAATAGTGATCCGATTTGTAGGGACTGTCTCAATTGGCGAAGACCTGCGTTGCCAATAGCATCATTCTCCTCCGTTTAAAAGATCCCAAAAACCACAAACAGAAAGCCACTGTAAATTTTGGATACCATCCCTGGTGGCCTGTTGTAGAATTTGCCAGTTCGTAATTAGTAATTTAATGACGATTGTTACATGTATTGTGCATCAGCACATAATAAGACAGCTTCGGCTGACGAGCTGCATGAACATACAATGTGATGGTATGAAAAGCTTCGTTGTTATATTTTACAGTGGTATGGAACAGCAACTAGATGCAAACAAGAAAACGAAACATGAGGAAAAAGGAGATGCTAGTAAGGGAAAAATCGAGAATCTAGAGAATAGCGTATTGCGAATATAATAGTGATCGTACTTTGTAGTAATCTGGAGATAAAAGACCTTCAACAAGCAACTGGCCAGTGCCAGTCTAAAAAAAGATAATATACATTAGAGTTAATAAAATTCAATGCATGATCTAACCATAACTTACTTTGCGAACAGCAACCAAGTCGTTGCAGACCAGTACACCTTCACCTTTAAATTCAGCGGTAATTCCTTCAGCCTGTAATAGTTTTCTGAATTCTGTCAAGCGTATATCGCCAACAAAAACCGAAGGCTCCCACTTGGGAGGTGTATCCGAAGTATCAGTATCCAGCGATGGAGTCGTCGAGTCTGCTGGAAAGTGGATCCGCCCGCTAACGCGGGCAAGCTCGTAATCATCCAGCTGAGATCGATACTGTTAGCAACCAACCACCCGATGTTATCACAAGAGTTTACAGAACGAACCTTTGCAAACTGCAGCGAGCTCACGAGTGCATCGCGTAACTTGACTCTGTATATATTTGTAGCAGCAGATACGTTGAGTACTTGACCGATTGCTGGCGCGAAGATCTCCTTAAGCTGCGGATCGCTGCGACATGCTTGCTCCAACTCTTCAGTTGGTTTCTCAGCACCGTGGACAATGATCTGTTACCGACACGGTGAGATTTAATCTTTCAAAATATTGGTATGCATGACTTACCAATTTGCGAGGAGCAATTTGTGGAAGAATAGTCTTTATGGATTTGCCATCTGATAGACCTTCTAGATCGACGTAACGCAGCTTGCAGTGTATCTCGACATCTTTTTCATTCACGATATATTTTGTTGGTGCCTCATCTTTGCGAGGTAACAAGGGCTCTGCTGCATCAACTGCCATATCCTTGACATACCGAGTCAGTATATATGAGCATTTTGATCTCTAAAGCTATCCTAGTTACCTCTGCTTTGCCAAAGTTTGCACCACCGGCAAAATTCCTCTCCATTTGCATTCTCTCCATATCTGACGTTTTCAAGTAATGCTCGACTTGAATCGCTTCACCGTAATCATCAATCTTTTTCCTTCGCTCCAGATACGGAAACATGCGATAACTTTGTGCTTGCTTGAAGAAACCGCCTGAACGACCCGCGTCACGAACGTACAAGTCGTATTGGTCGCCCATAAGTCCCTCCATGGTATCATCTGCCTCATCCATGTCTGATTCGTCGGACTCGTCCTCCTCCATGATAGTTTTACTGCGAGCGATCATTGCAGCCTGCGCAGCATCTCTCTCGGCCTTTGCACGCTGTGCTGCTTCGTATTCGATGAGCTCTTCTCCTTCCAAGGGTACTCGTTTGTATATATTCAGATGCAAAGTTGCATGATAATCAATTGCAGGTTTCACGGCCTCTTTGCGGTCTTTGCTATCCTCACTCTTGGCCTGCTCGTTCCATTCGTCGTACAATCGTCGAGCAAGTGATCCTGGTGCTGATCTGTCAGTGAGCAACAGCGTGTTACCAGCTCCACTGTCTTGACCCATCCATCGTAAAAATAGTTCGCGCGCAAATCCAGTCTCCAAGCTGTTGTTGCTGGCAATAACTACTTTCGGCCCAGGATAATTATCAAGATCCTCCAACTTGTGACACAAGCGCAGATATTTAAAGTCATATGGGTTTTCGCGAGTTTGGGAGAAGTGCTCTGTAAGATCGTTGCTTAACCATTCAAGCATAGATTTGACAAAATGGACTGTGTGGTAGCTGGTGTTGGTGAGCATGATCAGTGGATATTGCAACTGATACTGAGTCCAGTGCTGATCTAGTAAGTATGAAAGCTCCAAAACACGTGCCGAGGAATCTGTAGGTAGAAGAACAGAACCTCCTGCCTGGACAGTTTTGATCATGGTATCTAAAGGATTTTGCATTAACTAAATGGACAAAGATAATGATCAAACACTGCTTACCAAACATCGCCGCATATCGCTCTTTTCGAGAAGGATGACTCACAGACGCGTTCAAAGCACCAGTGATCATCAAGGATGGTCTCGTAAGTGCATCCAAAACTACGCCTCCAGAGTGTAGCACAGTTCCATTCAAATGACTATTATAAATTACATGTTAGCATGTATATTTGTCCCCGTAATAATCATCACTCGCCATTCTTTTCGATGGTTGAAATCTACTGCATAGACGATTTCATCTGTATCCTGCTTGATTTTCCAAATCGTGCCACCAATTGTATGCGCTGCAGCGTATGCTGTAATTGTTATTCCCTCACATTTGCCTATATGCCTCGTTTTAAGTATTCGCTGCTGCCAGCAACCGAACGGAATCATGTACGCTACCAGGCAAAGGAAATGGCTGAGAGTAACGCAAGGAAACAACCTTCTCAAAAGCATCATCCACATCCTCCAAGCTGAACGTCGTAAAGTCCATTTCGTTCGTTTTCGATTGGTGTATATCGTACATACACATTTTGCCCATATTCACAACAGGTACGGTTGCATAGACGGGGCACGTCATTCCAAGTTCGCTCCTCGCGTATGGAAACGCACCCAAGTGAGGTAAATCACCGTGAGATATCAACAACGCATCGATCTGTTTTGCAACTCTGCAATTTTCGATTTCAGTTTGCTTTGCATTTAGGAATGGTAGAGTCGTGCCCTTTTATACTTTTTCAGATTGGTGAGATCCTCAACTTTGAACTTGTCCGTCCAGCCGCAATCCAACAATAATTTGACTTCATCAATTTCCAGCAAGTAGCACAATGCATCCTCATTCCTGGCACCCGAAATCGGGGTGAACTTGATATAGCTGGTCATGTAGAAGGTGGCGCAAGACAGGAAGAGTGGAGGAATAATCCTGCGGGTCCGCACGCGCGTTTCACAAATGGACTGACAAACGGTCACTTCCCGATAGATCCACGTTTGACAGCCTCCTCTCGCAATCGTACAAGAGAAAGAAATGGCAGATCGTGTACCGGACGAGGAAGAAGATCCTTACAATGCCCGTATCGAAAGGACAGGCTGTGCAAAAGAGAACGAGGATTTGCACCTTTGCTTTTACGACAAGAAGGATTGGCGCCTCTGTCAAGAAGAAATGAGGCGATTCCGTGCTTGCTTCCAGGCTAAGAGTACCAACGCTGGTAGCCGAGAGCTACGGGCATCTGAAGAAGCACAAAAGCAGCAAAAGTAGTGTGACCCTCTCAATTCCTTGCCCTTCCTCCTACTGTAGATACAAATTTATTATTCCTCACATAGAAGACTGGCTCTACGAATGTCTGCATTGTCCAAATATCGCAGTGTCTGCATTTGTTTGAGTAATTCTGGCTGAATGTCATCAAAGACATATGCTTGGGATAGCAACTGAAATGCTAAAACATGCTTGATGACCGATGCTAAGGAGTATGGATGGAGGTGAGTATCAAAACTTCACCTGAAAATGTTGGCCGGTTTTACCTGTGACACGAAACTTGTTGTAATTGACAAAGTGCGTGCTAAGCCGCGATCGCAATGCTTCGTCGTCATCTACGTAGCCGCGAGAATTATCGGATGCAGAGTTGGCTGATCCAGCAGCGATGAAGGTCGGGAGCTCGGCATTAAATACTAAATCGGATAAATACAGGCCCAGGAATGGAATGCAACCACGCACACATCCGAGTTCTCTGAGGTCCGTCTGATTAGATGTCAACACACTTTCAACAGCTGAGGATTCGGCAACGTTCTCGATAGCTTTGCTCATTGCTTCCCGCACATTTTTCCAGTTGTGGAATGGTTTCGCAAGCTCCTGCAGTTCATTAAGTATTCGCATCTCGTAAGAATCGATCCGTTGCCAAGTTCTCTTGAGTCGGGACACTGCCGGCGACTGTAGCCCAAGTAATATTTGCATTAACGTGCTGTAATTGCGGTGATGATAGCATTTCTTATTGGAATTATTACGGCGTGAGCTAACTCTTTTATGTTTCCTTCAATATTCTACAAAACATACCAGGGCAATGCGTATATACTTTTCAATGACCATAATGCGTGTCTCCAAAAGCCGTGCCTGTACTATCTCTGACGTTACCCACTGGCAAGTCTAAAAATGTAAGATTGCGATCTTTAGTATATGATAAAATCAGCAAAGATAACGCAACTTGCCATGTTAAAGTAATTAATAACGCGATTAACACCATCCTTTTGCAACGACAGCGAGGCGGCTGCATCTTCCGGTACTTGCTCGTCCGCGTCTGCCACAACGGTCGAGCACCGTCGATTTCGCCATCTTAATTCGGCCAGTTCGTTCCAGCTGACATTCTGCAGCATCTGCTGCTCAATGATGCAGAAATGCCGAGCAATAACTTCGGAGCGATATCGCAGCACGAATGGTTGGGACAGCGAGCCGCTATGATCATCTGGGTCCAAAGATGTTGTATCGATATCGGCTGACCGTCGTATCCAGTATCCAAACGTAGATGCAGGTGGCGGTGTTTGGGCCGGTGTGCGAGGTACCCAATGGAAAGGACAGAGCGGGTTCGGGTGCCGAGTGTCATTCTTCTTTCTAAACGAGTTGGATCGACTTGAAGAACGTATAGGTACGGGTGTCGATGAGGAGGTAATAGGCTGCTGCTGTTCGTGCTGATCTCTTTTTTGACATGCCCTATTGAAATCGGACATTAAGCGCCGACTAGCTGATTTCATGAGTAGGTGCGACGAGGCAGATATTTTTCGCAATCGTTTGCTGTTAGTATCAGGCGACGGTGTTGCTGGCTGCATCGTCGTCGTCGTCAATTGAGGATGATCTTTGCATAAACAGTTGCCTTTGGGTTCAGCATACTCGTGATTCGAAGGATGATGCATCCCTTGCCATATCGAGTGGCACATACTGGGCACGGACCTTTTGATAGTCTTGATGCCAAAGTTCATTTTGGCTGCCCATGCATTTCCTTCGTTTACACCTCGCTGTGATCCTCCTGATATCCGTCGAGAGCGTGCAAAGAACGCCAACGTCGGCGTGGAGACGGATGGTTTCAGTTCTCTGTAAGGGGACTGCTGGCTATTAGTGCTCATGCCAACGGCGCTATCTTTACGAATGCTTCGAGTGCTTCGGGGGAGAGATGAAAACGCCGTAGTAGGGGTTGATCGGTTGCTGCTGGTGCCGCATTCAATGGAAAGTTGCCTCGAGTCAATGGCCGATTCAGATAGCTTTTCGTTGTACAGCTTTCTCTGCCGCTTTAAGACGCTGCGAAGATTCTTTATGATGCGTGCATCACGTGGAGACGCGAGAATGATCGGATGAGTGCGTAGTTGCGACAGGAAGGTGCATAGCATGAATCGCAGAGTTCGAGAAGTTGCAAAGTCTTGTGGCCAGTAATGCGTGAGCCAGTGCCGTAACACGACAAATGTCCTTATGCGAACTAGACGTCGTTCATCGGTGTCTTGCAGAAGAGCCCACCTGAATCGTAAGATCAACAGCTTGCATAATTTGATTCGAGTCAGGAACTGTCGGTAGGTTAAGAAAAAATCCATCATGAATTCCGAATCTGATATAATATATATGACGTGGTGCGTAAGTGGATAGACAGCTCGATCACTTTACGCTTTCTTTCACAACTATACCCATTTCCTTCGTTAGCTTCTCAACAAGTTTCTCCACTGTTGCAGAGCTCAACGCTCCTTGGTTTGATTCTCGCTTGCTGTAGTTGATAAACCTATTTGGATCAGTTTGTAAAAGATCAAAGATATGCGGGTCGTTTTCGATAGGCGGGGGCGGAGGCGGCGGTGCATCCGTTTCCGGATCCGCGTCCCGTTTTGTTTCCTCAACGCCCACCCAGCCAAGAGAATGCTGATCATCAGGCCGGTTAGCGGCGTCAATGATGGCCGACATGATGCCTTTCGTCGTCTCTTGTTCATCGCCGCAAACCGTTGCCAAGGAGTCTTTTCGGGGGGCTGGCAGGATCAGGGATTTTCGTCGGCGTGAAAGTATCTTTGTGAGCTTATTTGCTGGTGCTGTGCCCTGTGTAAAGGAGCGCGAAGTATGGAGCCTTCGTTGCTGCTGCTTGTGCTTCATTGATGGAAATTGCACTGCCACATTGTTTTCGCGAGAATGCCTATCACATAGGGTCGAAGATAAATGATTATGCAAAAGAAACAAAAAACGTGTTGCCAAAAATAAACCATCGTACATGTCGTCATGGCGATATCCATTGCTTTCTGTGACCCATCCATAGATGGTTGCTAGACGCATACATTCTTTGGTGCTTGGCTCGATGCAGGAACTATGTCGCCGTCGGGGCAACTCTGCCGCATGTATCGTCGAGCTTGTCCAATCAAAGGAGATAACAGGCGAGGCTGGCATTGAACTATCGTTCAAGCGATTGCGATCGTGCTTGGAGCGAAGGTCGACTTTGACGTGGAGAGTGTTCCTTTTGGAAGAGAGGTCGTCGAGTGATTTTGAGCGACGTCTGTCAAGTTAAGTTAAATTAATTAAGTTGTGGGAAGGCGAGTTTCCGTTTGGAAATACTTTATTAGACGGTCTGTTACTGATGGAAACGGAGTTGGCGGTGACAGAAGGGTGTCCATGGCAGCAGGTCAAGCAACAAGGAACGAAAAGAAAAGGAATTAGAGTTTGCCCAATTATGCAGGCAGCTTGGATAACGAGAAAGGCGAGAAAAAGAAAGATAAGAAGAAGAAAAACAAAACAGGGGAAAAAAAAAGGTTGCAGTAAATCTCTGCAGAGACCAAGACCGTATAGCAGGATGGCATGTGTAAACCGGCAACGCATACCAAAAAGGACAAGCGAAGCTGCCAGTCGTTAGCAAAGCTGTTATTCTCGCGAACTCTCCTTACAGGGCCATCTATATTTTCTCTTAGCCGATTGTGAACAGAACCGTATTCTACTGAATGCTCTGTCTTGAGATTCCATCGAGACGAGAGTTATACTTGTGAACGTGCATCTTACGGCCTTGTGATTTGTTTGTTGAAAGGAATAAAGACGATGCTTGGGAAACGCAAGGCTCATGCAGATAAGGCATGTTCGCGTTTCTCGAGATGGAAAGCTTTTTTCTGCCTGTCATGTTGACAAGTCTTTTTTTGGGGGTTGGGTTGGGTTGGGAGCTTAGAGATGGAAGAGTTAAGATCCTGGGGGAGTGGGAGTGTGAAAGAAACGCGTGTCAATCAATATTATCATACAATGAGGACGGGCTCTTCCATTTTATCCCCTTATGTGCCGTTCCAACTAGGCACCCCCTTTCCAAAGGATAATACATAGCGGTCTCAGCCGTTCAAAGAAGCAGTAAAAACTATATAAAGCGACTTGAGCACGTTTACATGTAAAGTTTTGTGGTGATATTAGGAAAGGATATCAAGTGGATCAAGATATCGACATTACTTAATGTATGTGCACGGGACAGCTTCCTTTTACAGCCACGATGATGCCAGCTTTGCAGCCATGCAGCTTGCACGGGAAAGATCCTGGATAGCAATCGAGACCTTTCCCACTGATACATAATATATATTGTAGTAGATCCTTCTGATATTTTGTTTGTTGCAACCCACGATTGAAAACTTTTCCACGCATATTAACGGGAAAGGGGTTAAGGAGGTCAGTGGTAGCACCATTCATATAACATATTAAGCAATACGCACTTCATTTGCTTGCTTACAGTGCAGTTTGAGGCTGCATACTTATGGGTTGCCAAGGACCATTTTTCGATTTGTCTACATACAAGGCAACAAACCATAATATATTCATAATTCGTAAAGTGCCACGAGGTGGTAATAAAGGAAGAATTAAATGAGTCTTGATCGACTTTGGATGATAAATCTTACGACTTGATGCAACAAAAGATGCTGACTACTTATCGTACGCAGAGTTACGTGCACCATGAATGTAATAATGACCAGGTCATTCCCAGAAAATTGCTGCTGACAGATTCTCTCTATGGTTGCACAAGTACATTGATGCAAAACCCCACCATTTCCTTTTTCCTTGCACTTGTTTTTGAATCAAGGCCATGGTCTCCATGTCACCACATGCAGAGGAATTTACACAGCAGCGTCCATTCAGGATTAGAAAGTCTTTGAGGGAGCTTATTCATCGACCAAAGTTACGAAAGCAACAGAAAGATCTCTCGCTGCCTCTGCCTTCATTGCCGGACGGAAGTAACAGCGCACACGACGAGTACGTCTATGACATCCTTTATGAATGCCAGCGCGGGTACGATAGTAGCCATACGCACGTATATTTTACGGTGATAATTTAATCATTCATTACAGATCATGGATAGTCGGCTACAGCTCAAAAACGTACGTGACAGATTACGACATCGTGTTCACAGAGCAGGTTCTTAGCATGTATTTTTCACAGACTTCTCCAATTCGACCCTGATCCTTGGTGCGACGCAAACATGCAGTAAGGATGCATACATGTCTTCCCATAATGGTTTGCAGCAGCGGGAAATTTTGACCACTATTGCCAGATTCACACCCATGGATCCTTCCACCTATCAGTTGCCAGACCCGAGTTGGGAATGGGTAAGTAGTATGCATTCCATCAATGCATGCAAAAAGGCTGGTTCATAATTTCCTGCTCTGAACTCACAGGTCAGCAAGGAATGGATGGTTGACATGTCAGGAGACGTCGATGAATGTGAGTCGTTGGGAAACGGCGGCATTATTTTTTATTGACTTGCCTATTTTAGCTGGTTGGCAGTATGCTTTGAAGTTCCACGGCGCCGTTTGGCACGGTGAGGGGTTCAAACAAATGTGGAATAACGTACGATTATTGCTGACAGGACAGAAATGTAGGAAACTACAAGCATTTTCGATCGTTTGTTCGTCGACGGCGATGGATACGGCTCCGTCATCGAAAGAAAGCTCTCGAGAGACCAAAGCCGCTGCAGCAACAATCATCGAACGCCAATGATGTACAAAACGGTGGTTCAGAGCACCAGGAAACTGTATCCACCAGTAAACAGAATATAGATCAAAGTCAGCTACTGCAGCAGTTAAAACAGTGCCGATTGGATCGCGAACGCTTAAGCATCTTAAACAACGCGTTGCAACACGAATACGCAGCGCAAGAGCTTGCAAAGCAGGTAAATTAAAAGTATACCAGGAAGTTGCTGAAGCAAATTCTAATCCTGCCTGACTTCAGGCCAAAGATATTTTGAACACATTGGATTTTGAAGCGTCAAAGTGCGCATTTTTGAAGGTAGGATGTATTTCACGGACGTACAAACAGCTGAAATTCACTGTAAATGATCCGTAGCAACTCCATCCAATATTCCAGAAGAGCGAGAAGTCACCAGCATTAACCAGTCACCAGTTACAGGCCCTTCAGTCACTCAAGTTCTATACTGACATGGAGAAACTTGTAGATACAAGCAACAGCAATCTATAAGACACTTACTGCAACGCATATGGTTCGCACAATGCACTCTATCTCAACACATCCTCCTTATAAACACTACTCCTATACCCAGAAAGTCACTACACAGCCGACTTGCATCAGTGGCGATTCAAATTAGCTTTATTGTTGCAGCATTGTCCAAGCAACTTAGTAGAAGAAACCAAGGATCTTGCCACCTGAGATAATATATACGCGTGAGATACATTGTCGACCCCTATCAATTTTATATTCTCATATTTACCAGCGTGCTTGCGACGAGCCTCTTCGTGGTCCATGATACCAGCGGAGGTGGTCAAGACAAGGAAACCGAATTGACGGGAGGGCAACAAGTTGGAGGTCCACTTCTCGAGTTCGCTAAGCTTGATGTTGAAGCGGGGAGAAATGACACCGCACTTGTTCAAACGGCCGTTGAGCTGAATGACGATCTTGCCGGAACGGTGGTCATCGATCTCCTCGAATTCGCCAATGTAACCTATTCAATCCCCGAGATAATTAGGTATGCAAATTCTAACTCGGGAAGCAACTCGTTCTTCTCGACACGAAGGAAGAAATCCCGAATTGTAAGATATGTTTCGCCTATCGCAGCAGGAAGCAGCCACAGCATTGCATGCTATCCGAAACGTGGACAGACGACTTTGATTTCCCGTTGTATTAAAATCCAAAAGTTGTGGGGTTTCCAACTTGAGGACAGTTATGTCAACGGTTGCGTGAATTCGGTCTCCTCTTCCTCGTGCCCTGAGACGAGCTTTGAAATTCATTAATAAAACAGACTTACCGTGCTTCTGCATGACAGAAAGGAACTTGACAATGACCTTGGAAGAAGGACGGATCATGACCTGTCGCTTACCGCGACGCTCAGCGTTGTTGATGCTGTTCAAGCAGTCGTTAAGAACGGAGACGCGAACCATTTTGTAATGAGCAAGACAAGCTAGATTGTACGGTTGGTGAGCAAATGTGCCGAGCGTGCATAGTTTCGAGAGATATCATGGGTATTCAGTGCAGATTGATGTGGGTCATGTTTTATAGCTAGGAATGAATGGATGGATGGATGGGTTTAGGCACATACCTGGAGCCGAAAAAGAGGGAGTTCGATGGATGGCAGGATGCAAGAAGCCATCAGCAGCGGCAAGTTGCTGAGCTACAAATTGTACCCAAATTTGGGAGGAAGGTCTGTCAAGAAACGGTATAGACGATGTACATTACATGTGTATGTAGAGCTTCATTGAGGTTCGATACGTAAGAAATCAGAAAACGCTAAGATAGCTTTCAAAGAGAAACATTGTTTGATAGAAGCCATTTCATTCTCCTTCGCATAAGCAATCCTTCTTTCTTCCACTCTTCTTCCTTCTCGTTTGTATCTTTCATGGATATAAATCTGCTTCTAAACCCTCAACAGAACGACCAAACCAAGACCAGAATCAGATAGCGTTCATTTATTTGCATTTTCTGGTCAAACGAGGGCGCAACACGCATATGCATTGACGGAATGTGTTGATCATGACGGAGGAAGTGTGGTACGTGATATGCTTCTTTGAGAGTCTTAATATTCTGTATCAACAGGTTACATTGAACTAGATATTAAGACGTGATATCGTTGGCTGTACGCATATACGAAGAATATTACGACTGTATATGGAGGCCGGCAATAACTCAACACCATTGTCTATGCGGCGAGGACTTTAAGGACCTGTTCACATCATTTGTTCTGGGCTGTAAGGTAATCCTTTCTGAGCTTTCCCAGGTTGGTATGTAAATATTTCCTCTTTGCTGACCCCAGATATTTTAGGATCCCCCAGGCAGTCGCTTGTACAGTTTGTCAACGTTAATATAGCATTGTAGCAACTAGCCTTTTTAGCATTATATCGCCCTTTTTAGCCGATAGTCCAGCAAGTCGATCAAATGCTCCCTTTATTCCATCATTATTCATCCTGTTACGATGCATGTTTAATAGATCCACGTGGACTTGCCCCTGATTTCTTCCATCATTGTTTGTGTCGGATACCTTTTACTTTTGATGTAGCAAGTCGCATGCTATAAATAAGCTGGTAATGTGCTTGCGAATTCTTGTAAACCAAGATACTGCGAGATTTTCCAAGTTACTATAGGTGAAACACACTTTATTCCTGCCATCCATTATAAAATAGGGAGTCTGTTAATTGGGGAGGGCTGTCTTATTATTGTCTTTCATATCTCATTCTTCAGTTGATGCATACTTAGAGGGAAAGCTGGCATAGACATCGTATCCCAAGGTAAATTTGCAATGCTATATTAAATCATTTTCATAATGAAATGAGCAGCATATAGAATAACTTATTTAGAGATGATGGGCTAAGGAGGGCACTTTGCAGGGAAGTGAACTCTGTTGTGTGCATTGGCCGAAAGTATCCATGCAGAACACAAGAATGGAATGCTTTCAGGTCGGTGATGAAAATTCGCAGCACTTCTTTGTTACGAAGCATGCAAGAGGATTCTGTGGCGAATGGATCGCCCAATGGCAGTAAGCTCGAGGAAGGCATTGCATGTTAAAAGAAACAGCTTCGACTCATGTAGAAACCTTAGATTGGCCTCGCAATTACGGATCATACTCGTCAATATCTCACGGAGCACTTATTCCGGTTCCTTCTTCCGTCGACGAACGGTGTATTCTAATAAGCGGACTGAATCCACAGACGATTGCTGACACGATTGGCTCTGTATTCGGCAAGTTTGGTGAGGTAGAACGGGTCCAAATTGATACAGATGATTCAGGGCAGTCCAAACGCACTGCGGTCGTCCTATTTGCGTAAGTTTCCATCAAGAAAAATGCTGCCACGATACAGATATCGCCCTGACAGCTCAGATGATGCAGACGAACGCCGGCTCGACTTGATTTCATCAAGTTACCAATGAGGATCGATGGTTGTCCTGTGAAAATGAATTTTGCACCTCGAGATTTTGCTTTCACATATGAGTGGAAAGAGCCCCGTCGATCAGTGAACAGTTCCAGGGTGAATGCGAAACGATTCTCTCTGGGCGTAATGGCTGCGCCAAAAACTTATGCTGAAATGTGGTCTACTGAAAACAACATCCTGTATGTCATTGATTACGAGGCTCGGCAGATGCAAGTTATCTTCGGACATTTGGGCCAAAAATATCGCATGGAAATCGGCTTCAAGGATCTCGAAAGCGATATTAAGATGGAACGAGACGATTTTTCTACCAGCTTTACTATTCAACAGCGCTATCCACCGCGCATGTGGCGTCAGAAGCTAGTCAGCGAGGGTCCAGCCTCATCGCAAGCAACCAAAACATCATTCGCAAAAGTGTGGGAGCGTGTGTTGGATATACCTCTAAATCAAGAGGCTGCAAAGCGATTCGAAGCAGAGACAAAAAACGGAATGCGTGTCGGGCTTATGCCAATGTGTTCAACAAATGTCATCAATCTTGGACGTTGGCTTACTTTCCGTCTCGAATTTGAACCTGACGGCAGACGACAAAAATACTTTGACGACATGCTACGCGATGCTGCCAGCTACAATCTCATCCCACATAACTATGACCAACAACAACGACGCCCATCACCGCTACGTGTAATATCAGCATCTTCGTTGCCTGATATCCACAACCACATATATCGAGCAAATCACATTCCGTCATTCGACGTCCTGTATTTTCTTGAAGCCGCTATTTCTGCGAGATGCATAGAGGAGATCAACTTGGATGATGACTTTTACGACAACTTGATACGAATTGGAAGAATAGATCCTGCTTACGCCCTGGGAATTCTTTCAATGATGATTGATGAAAATAAGCGCATCTGGAGACCGCTAGAATACTGCTTGGAGATTTTTGAAAAGAAGCGATCCAAAGTCGTCTTGCAGCCAAAGATACCGGAACACTGTATACCCGTCCGTAAAATCGTAGTGTCGCCGACATCTTTGTATTTACAACCACCAGTTACCGAAGTAACGAACCGAGTCGTGCGACATTTTCGAGAACATGCAGATCGTTTTCTGCGAGTACAGTTTGTCGACGAAGGAATGAGACGAATCAGTGCTTCTTTCGGCGGCGAAAATAACGATGCGATTTATAACCGTATTTACAAGGCTTTGAAAAATGGCATCCAAGTTGGTTCCAGAAGATACGACTTTTTGGCGTTCTCCAGCTCTCAGCTTCGAGGACATGGATGTTGGTTCTTTGCGCCAACACCGAAGCTGAACGCGAATAAAATACGTGAATGGATGGGCACGTTTTCTCACGTAAAAATTGTAGCCAAACATGCTGTCCGAATGGGTCAGGTAACTTACTTACTTCTTATTTGCCCAACTCGGATGTTAACGCATCGATGCAGTGTTTCTCATCGACTATGCCGACGACGACCTTGGAGCCTGAAGAAGTCGAATACATTGAAGATGTTGTGCGCAACGGTTATACATTCTCGGATGGTGTTGGCAAAATATCGCCATCGCTGGCGAGGGAAGTCGCACAGCTGCTCAATTTGGAACAAACTCCTAGCTGCATACAATTTCGACTCGGCGGTGCTAAAGGCGTCTTGTCTATATCCAATTACTTGAAAGGACGAAAGATCCAACTACGTCCTAGTCAAATCAAGTTCGAATCGCCACATACCGTCTTGGAAGTAATTCGTACTTCAACGTTCCTTCCTGCGTATCTAAATCGGCAAGCTATCGTACTGCTATCCGCTTTAGGAATCAAGGATGAAGTATTCATGAATATGACGAACAACATGCTTGATGCTATGAACAAGATGTTACGAAACCCATCGACCGCCATCAAAATGATCTGTGAGAATATGGATGAATACGGCTCAGCTCGATCTATGGCGCAGATTATCGGCTCCGGCTTTTTAGAGCGGCACGATCCATACATCACCAACTTGATCAATCTGTTCCGGGTCAGCCGGATGAAAGATCTCAAGGAAAAAGCACGCATCCATGTTCCGAACGGTGCGTTTTTACTCGGTATCTTGGATGAAACAGGCACATTGGAGGAGAATGAAATATTCTGCCAAGTCTCTGTCAACAACAATACAACTTCTGGAAACGGCGGTCATCGGCGCAAAGTGATTACAGGAGAATGCATTATATTTCGCAATCCATGCTTCCATCCGGGAGATATTCGAGTTGTGACAGCAGTCGACAATCCCAAACTGAAGCATTTGGTGGATGTCATTGTATTTCCTTCAAAAGGTTTCAGAGACATTCCCAGTATGCTTTCCGGAGGCGACCTCGACGGTGATGATTACACGTAAGTCCGCTGTCCGCTTTCCGCTTTGCGTAGACTTTGATGTTGGTTGCTTACGAGATGTATAGTGTCATATGGGATCCTATTCTCATGCCACCTACACGAAATTACACACCTTTTAGCTACGCGAGCGAAGAACCACTCACAGTCGATCAAGTCAAAATATCTCACATCCAGAAATTTTTTGTCAACTATATTAATAATGATAATCTTGGTCAAATCGCTAATGCGCACTTGGCCACGGCGGATGCATCTCCCATGGGGGCGCTGGATGGGCGCTGTCTCCGCTTAGCACAGCTGCATTCGTCCGCAGTAGGTATGCGTTTGCATTTGTAATATTCCTTTTTTCCTAGTCGAGATAGTAACGATTATTACATAGATTTTCCAAAGACGGGCAAACCCGCAAAGTTTGATAGCGATTTGCGAGTGCGCATGTTCCCTGATTTCATGCAAAAGAAAGACAAAGAGACGTATATATCAAAGAAAGTGCTGGGTCGCATCTACCGAGCTATCAATTTGGACGATTATGAAAACTACAAGACAAAGCTGCTCGATGATACGGAATTTGATCCACGGATGCGTGTAGACGGCATGGAACGATACATTGCGGAAGCACGAGAACTGCGAGCACGATACAACCGAGACGTTACCTCTCTCATGAATCAATATGGTATCTCCACAGAGGCCGAACTGCTTTCAGGTTTTGTCATGGATTGGAGCAAAAAGGCAAATACCCGAAAGAGTACCTACGATATGACGAAGCAGACAATGAAGATAGTGTCGCGATTGAGGGAAGAGTATCAGAATGAATTTGAGAGAGAATTTCGAGCAGAAGGCACCAATGTTGTCAAGCGAGATGCACGCACACAACTTGATGCCAAGGCTGCTGCGTGGTATTATGTCACATATCATCCCGAAGAACGTCGACGCGACGTTAGTCCTGAGGGCAAGCTTTTAGGATTCCCCTGGACTGTATACCCTTATGTTTGCGATATTGCGCGACGGAATACACAACGTAAAGTCGAATCTTGGATGTTGGATGCGTTTGACGAACGAGTCATTGAAGAGCATCGTCGGGCTGGTACCGGTATATCGCGGATTCAAGTACTTTCCACTCAAATCGAGGACGACGAAGGAGATAGCAGTGATGATGGTATCGAAGATGAAGAAGAGGAAGAGGAAGACGAGGAAGATTTCCCGCATCCAACGCTTGAGATCAAGCTGAGCGATTTAGGCCTATCCATTGAAAATGCTAACACGCTTGTGGCGCGGGATCAGGAGAATGCGACAAGTACAGACAAGAAAAATAATGCATCCCTCCCTCCTTTGCCCCCCATGGAAGATGCTGTGCATCTATCGGCCAACCAAACGGATGAAGATATAATGAAAGCCCTGTTGGAATAGAGATGTTATTTATACATACGTTCACACTTATCCGCTATTTATGTACTTGTAATTCAGTGTGTTGTTTTTGATTTTGATGTAAACAATAAAGAGTGGAAAGCCAAAAGCATACGTTGAAGCGCGTGCCTGTTCGCAGCGCGTCAGTGCCTGCCAAAATTGGAGGCGGACGCGTTTATCACGCGAGCATTTTTTTTCTTTTGTCAGCCTTCGTAGGCGAGACCGCCCATGTAACCAGTCTTGCCATGAATCACCATTATCACACGAAGACGAAACCGCAGACTAATTCCAAGGCGAACAAATCGCAGCAGTATATTTACAGCTGGCTACAAAAGGATGGCGGCAATCTTCATTTGGGTGCTGCCAACAAGAAACCGGCGCAAAAGACAGAACCCAAGACGGTCCGCGAAGTTATCGACTTGACGCAAAACGACAGACAGCAAGAAAGTAAGCTGGCACCTTCGAGGACATCATCGTTTAGCAGCAGCCAGGGAAGCAGCAGTTCGGGACAGCTCAAACCCGCATCCAAATTCAACAGCAAGACGTACAACGGGCAAAACGCCGGTAAACCGATGCTTTCCAGTTTCGAGCCACAGGCAACACAAGCGCATACGCCGAGACAGATGCCTCGTGTTCATCCAGCGCGACCAGCAGTACAGGCTCGACCGTCAGGGATGTCTCTGGTGGGACCAAAGTTCAATAATGATACGATATTCTTGCCAAAGAAGAACAATAATATGCCCGTTGTAGCAACCTCTTCGCCGTCATCGACATCCTCGTTGACCTCTTCTTCGTCGTTTTTGAAACCAACGATGCAATACTCATCTACGCCGACAACGTCAACGAATCCATACACGTACGCTGGCCAGAAGCGCTCCTCGGATTATACGTCGTGCTTTAAATCTGAGCAAGCCCTGCGAAGCTTTGAAGCTACCGGTACTTTTGGCATCAAGTTGAAAACAGTGTCCTCTTCAGCCGATTATACGCCAACAACTTTGTATGAGCCGGCATCCAAAAGAAGTAGGACATATCCATCACCGTCATCTTCGCCGTCAGCTGGATCACCCAGAATGCTGCCTTCGTCATTTTCGTATGCCGGCTCTATGGTTACTATTAACTCTCATTCAACTCCCAAACTTTCCCCAGAACAAGAACGTATATTGGATATGGTTGTCAACCAAGGAAAAAGCATATTCTTTACTGGATCAGCCGGTACATATATATAATTATGCATCATTTCACTGGACTTTTGTGCTAAATTCTCGTTTCTTCCTAGGCACCGGCAAATCTGTGTTGATGCGAGGTAATTTGAGCATCGACCTTTCCTTGAATATGTTGCGATTAATGCTAATTCCATGCTTAGCAATCATTGATAGGTTGAAGAGAATGTATCGAGAGACTGTAGCGGTGACAGCATCGACAGGCATTGCTGCTTGTAACATTGGAGGTTGCACATTACATCGGTAAGAAGAATAATGGCTTTTTTGCTTGTCATCATGAAATAGACTGGGTCCATTCTTTAACATAGATTTGCCGGTATCGGTCAAGGCAACGGAAATTTGGAGACACTGTTGAAGAAGATTAACGGCTCCAACAGTGCTAAGCAAAGATGGAGAGATACCCGAGTATTGATCATTGATGAAAGTAAGACTCACATATTGCAACCATCCATCTGCGTATATATACTAATTTGTATCTGTAGTCTCGATGGTGGATGGTGATCTATTTGATAAGCTGGACAGGATTGGCCGGTCAATTAGGTCGAGCGAGAGACCGTTTGGCGGCATCCAGATCGTCCTTTCTGGCGACTTTTTCCAGCTACCGCCAGTAAGCAGGGACTACCGCAATCCAGCAAAATTTGCGTTCGAAAGCCGAGCATGGAAAGAGGCAGTCAAGGAAACCATCATTCTCACGCGAGTTTTCCGTCAAAAAGAAGAAAGTAAGTTTAGGAACAGTATTAAGCCAGTACTTTACATATGTTACTGACAATGCCGCTGTAGACTTTATCAGGATTTTGAATGAAATGCGCGTGGGCAACTTGTCAGAAGAAGCCAGACGTGTATTGATGTCATTATCGCGACCATTAACTACACCTCGAGGGATTGAACCTGCTGAATTGTAAGCGATAAATAGACCGAAATTCGTCCATGTTGCTTAGTGTATATATCGTTTATTTTTACAGATACCCTACACGCGAGGAAGTTGAGCGCTCCAATTTGAATCGACTGAACAGTTTACCTGGCGAAGAACGTGTCTTCATCGCGACGGATATGGGTCAAAAACTGCTGATGAAATCTTGCATTGCACCAGAGAAACTCGTGCTGAAAGTCAAAGCTCAAGTGATGCTGCTCAAAAATATTGACTCCACACTTGTGAACGGATCGCTCGGCACTGTCATCGGTTTTGCTGGTGATAAGGGGTTCAAAGAACGCCACGAACTTTCGCCTTATCGAAACTTTGGTAGCCCTAGCAAAAACGGCAATAAAAATAACAGAACAGAAGATCAAGACTTTTACGACAACGCCCTCATGGAACGGCTTCCGATTGTCGAGTTCACGAATGGACGGAGACTGGTCATAGAGCAAGAAAGATGGGAGTTGGAAGAGCGAGGTAAATTACCTTGTTATCACAGAAGGATGATGGGACCACTTTTATTGATTATACGTATATCCACCGTTAGGTAAAACTATTGCATCACGAACGCAGCTACCACTGATTTTAGCCTGGGCCATGTCTATCCACAAGAGTCAAGGACAAACGCTGGAGTATGTCAAGATTGATTTGGGACAGGCATTTGAAAGGGGTCAAGCTTACGTCGCACTTTCGCGAGCTACATCGATCGAAAATCTGCAAATTCTACGCTTCTCGCCGCAGAAAGTGATGGTTCACAGCAAAGTTACAGAGTTTTACAAGACTTTACAAAGTGTTTAGTAAAGACAGCAAGACATTATGCTTTGCCACATTTGCAACTTTTGTTTTTCAAGAAATAGTTGGCTTCTTGCATAATCTCTAATGGAGGTGACTGTGTCGGCTGCAACCTGAGGCTTGTATCTAGTCTCGAGGTCTTGATCATAATTTGTATCGATGCGTTCGTATTTTGACAGTGCTTCCTCTTCCTGGCGTCTAGCTTCTTCCAAGTCAATGATAGCATCGTTCGCCCGCTCTCGGTCAATGTTGCTGGAAGATTTGAGGCGCTCCACGTTACGTAGGCACGACTCTACGCGCTTGCTTTTTGCAAAATAGTCTGCAGCAGCTTCAAGTCGTTTGTTCATAATATTCTACAGTTCTGAATGAATGGCCAACATGCTTATAACACATGGCAGATACATTCGCGCTTCTACCTTTGCGTTCTCAGCGTTGCGTGCCTGGTACGCAAGCTGCTCGCCGATTGTTTCCATGGCTGCCATGGTCTGCACTCTTTCGTAGTCCCACATTCTCTGGTATCCTCGTGCAACATTCTTGTACACACTTACAATGGAGGGGGGTGCCTTTAGGCGCCTGAAAATAGCAACCTATCACAGCTTGCTTACATGAATAATTCAGGGTCTCTTTCCCTTGCACCGTAAGCAATCAATGAGGATGCTAATTCCATCCATGCGTTCGCAAAGCCTAACAGTCCACAGCTTAAAAATGTTACAGCGTAAAGTAAGCTTCTGTTGCACAAGCTACCTAGCTGCTCCTTGTGTAAGCGCTGGATACACAATCGTGCCTGGGAAAGGCTTCGCTGGAACATATCAATCTGCTCCAGACCCTGCCAAAAATCTGGCATCAACTTATCGCGAGGTACAACGACTGTCGTATGTTTCTTCCTTTTGCGCTGGGGCCGGAACTGTCGCATCAGTCAGAATCACATTGTTATCATTATCTTTGCCGAGCTTATCAGCAACTTACACCAACTTCGCTTTCGATAAATTCTCGCAATCCTTCGCTCAAGTTTGCTCTTGGATGCTCAGCAATTCTGTCCAACCAAGTTTGTATCATTGATTCTGGTGCATCTCGGTGGATGTGTCCTTCTGCGTAAATGTCGTACCACCAGAGGCGTCCCAGGTACTCGCCGTCCTTGCGTCTCGGACGCGGGCAGACTGGCAACACGGGTATATACGAGTCATCGAGGGTAACCGAGAGATAATGATGCAGCTTCTCTAGCTCGCTGTAATACCGAGGAACACGGCGCTGTTTTTGCCGGTACTTTATGAGGTTCGTCTGTCAGACAAGTGAGAAAATAAGGAATCAGCAACGTAGGAAATTAACATGAGTGCAGCAAAGGAAAGGGGAAAGCATACAACGGCTTCAATCCAAAAGACAGGGTCCTTCCTTTCGTAATCGACGGTTGTGACAGTGAGCTGCAAAAAATGCTGCTCATGCTCATCGTCGCTCATAGTCGACAATTTAGGGTCCCTTACTGTGGTTGAATAGACGAAAAAATGGACACTTTTGGACAAACAGCAGCGCCTTAATCTAGAGTTATCCATCATTCATCTCTTCGACAACTTTATCTAACTGCTTGGTTCTCTCAACAACTTGGCTGCATGTACAGGATTCTGCAGCATACCTTTATGCCAATAATCTCATTCTTCTGCGCTCACACCCTCCCTCGACCTTCTTTATTTCCATAAGTCGCTTCTAGACTTTGCCACTCGTTGCAGTAATAAAAACGTTTGATGTTTAATAGTTAGTGGTACCGAAGTTTTGTCGACAGAGCTGTTCAAAAATAATCTTCAGTAACAACTTTCTAGGTCCCTCCTCTGTTAATGCGAGCAGTATCTGACCAATATTCCACAAAGCATTGTCTCACATCCTCATATCATCCTGGATTGACTGAATGTTTTCATTCTGTCGTACATGTTAGGAAAGCAATTTCAGAGTTTGTTCTTCTTGAGACATCAGTGTGCTCTGTGAACCCAGCAAAAGTAGGGTTGGGGACGTTTTCAATATGCCAAACTTTGTGTGACAAGACTCTTAGGAGAAGGCGACTTTTGGCAAGAGCAAAGCAGCCGTGGCCTGTTATGGAAAGCGACATGGCCGTTTCGGTCGTAAATTCGGGGAAGAAGTCGATGACATGTAACAAATTTGGTCTCGTCCTCTGTGTACTATGAGCTAAAGCAAACGTCGCTTTCTTCTAGCATGTTCACACCATGTGTCATTTCCAATGTGCCTGGAAAAACTCTATGGGTTTCATCTTAAAAGATACTATGTTCTTTTTGGGTTTTGGATCAATTGCCCCGCTTTTTGGCCCTTTCGGATAAACTCACAGGGATAACAATTTGCGCGTGGTACTAAAGAGCTAATGTGATGAGAAATGGACAAGTGTAGACGCTTTTTTCGTTTCGGCGAATAACAAAGGTTATATCTGTTATGCTCGGTGTGTGTGGGTACCTGTCGTAGAGCGAGATCGGAACCTCTTCTTTATGAGCATGGCAGCACGAATAGTAGTATAAAGGAGGAATTGCCATTATTATCCAAACTAACCTGAAAACTGAGACCGGTTCTATTCTGAGCACCTTTGCCACGTAGTTACACACACGCTAAAAAGTTTGCTTCAGGACTGCTAGCGCTCGGCGTATACTTCGTGCATTGCAGCCGGGAGAAGATCTTCTACGAGTGAGCGGGTTCCGAGTTTCCAGCATGACAACAATGAATGTGCACAGTGACAGCTGACAACAATGACGGACAGATCCCATTTTCTGGGAAAACATGGCTTGAACAACGACAGATAGGATTTTACTTTTTTATTTTTGGCTACGTAACCGGCATGCGTGAGCACATTGTGGCACAGGCGGGCGCGACCGATCGTGTCAGCTTCTGCTCGGGTATTACAGCCTTGCCAAAACGTAACTGGACCCGTAAACTTTAACGTTGTTTGCGCGGTATAGATCTCCGTCGTGGTCAAAATTACACGATCCAGCATTCTTCCGGAGTAATTTTCATCTCCTCGCCATTTGATTTGGAGTCACTGGCCAGGTTTCTCTCCTTTGTGTGCATACCTTATGCAAGACTTCGCAAAGTCTGTTCAGAGGCTTTCTATATAAGTAGATGTGAATCTGCCCATTCTATAGAAGCAATGTATGTTATGACAAGTCTGTTAAGAACATAGTGACACTCAGCATCCGTTCGTAAACATATAACAAGCAAAGCTAAAATACTGTAATTTGTGATACATAGTACCGATGATACCAGATACTATGTATGTAATAAAGAATGATGACCTGTTAGGGTAGAAGAGATTCCTTCCCTGCACAGTGATGTCGTCTCCATTTTAGCATATGTATATGATCCAAATCTCAAGCTCCTTGCAAGAGAAACCATCGTGGGCCTGCTCAGTATATTGTTTGCATAGTGAACAAGTTAAACCGAGGTGGCTTTATCCATGTATGTAGCTGCTGTTGATGAAAGTTCAAGACTCTATTTTCTTGTGCGTTTAGCAACAATAATTTTACCGAGTACATTGGTGTATTCATTGGTTCAGACATGCTTCACCGCTGCCCCAAACTGCTTATCATTTCCCTCCTTTCTCTTTTCTCAGGGTCTTGATTTCCGTAATAGCTTGTTATAAATTATTGGTTTCAATTTTCAGAATGCCATCTGGGAAATGAAACAGGCGAGAATGAAGTTCAGATCAAGAGTGTACTAGATATTGGAAATCTACATTTCTGACAGAAAACGCAAATGTCGTGAGAATAAAAGGTTCAATGCAACTGGGCATCGATAGGCGATTTAAAGAAAAATACCAGATCCCTAGATTACAGCTTCTTTTTCTGCACCCGAGTAGATTTTTCCATTGATTGGTGGTGGTTGGGGGGAACGCAGGGACTACCGTTGATCCTGCTACCATTCACATTCTCTTAGCTTGATTTGTCTATCGAAATAATGTGGGCCGACTTGGCTAGCATGCTCGCAAAACACGCAAAAATTTGGGTAGCAGCATGGCAAACAGGAACTCGCTTTCATTTCCATTTGCAACAAAGGGTAATTTGGTTATCCAAGTATGGTAACAACCATTGTGTTGCACGGGATACGAGCGCAGTATTTTCCATGTCGAGTTGACTGAATTCGACCATTTTCTTTAGCTGATTTCTCAGGACAGTTCGGCGAATCGAGCGGTTTGATCTCGTTAGGATAAGCAACAAGGTTGTACCAAAATGCACATGCTCGTGGCCGCCATTAGCATTTGCGTCGTGGCGGCCAGGTATGTGCAGTGGGCAGCTTCTGTCACTAGGCAATGATCCAAAATAGAAGATCAGGGTGGACTGCACGATTAATTTACTAGCATAACATTACTATGTTTACATGGAGTTTGGTGAGCACAAGTGAGACGGGGCATGGTCAACCGCGGTACAAGGGAAAAGGACCAGCTCGTGCAACGCAGCTTTTCCGGTCAAAGCGTTCCTGTCACACGCACAGGTCGTCCGGGGCAAGGCCATGCATTTGACACTCCGAAGGAGGAACACACTCGGTCGACCCGCACACCGTCCTTGGCTTCAATGGGACGCACTTCTCCTTTCTCTTTTTGTTCCTTCTTCCCTCCTCTCTCTTACAGCGTGCCTTGAAAATTTTCCGCTGCTGGCAGCACATTTGGAAGCAACAACAGGGTGGAATAACGGCTTTAAACTCACAGAAAGACACGCTCTTTTCTCTTCTGTTTCTGTTTGTATACTCTCATACTTCAGTATAACCGAACATTGCCGGCTGCTGCCCAATGGATTATCAGGATTATGCCGCTGATGCATCGCCACGCCTTTCTTCTCCTCCCTCTTCCGTCAGCCCATCTGCTGCCGCCGCCGCCGATACAGTGCAAACAATACAGCAGCCTAGCTATCCGCCACTAACGTTAACAATGAATACCTCCAGGACACTCTCGCCCACGGAGCAGTCCAACAGTCTCCTTCCACAGGAATCCATCTCTTTTCAGCCCTACCATGCACAGCCGTCCTCGTCCTCGTCACCTTTCCGCTCTACCTCCACGGACGATCAGCACATCACGCTCTTGACAACGCCGTCAACTACCTTGATTGACGCTTTTGATCAGGACTCCTCAAATAATAACACGGCACCGCAACCGCTTGACACCGAATCTCTGCCAGGGACCCTGCAGCTTGCAACCTCGACGCCATCCTCATCGAACTCCAACGTGATAACTGATTACTGGCACGGTCACGCAACACCGCCACAGTCGCTGTTGCTGAGGACCCCCACTTTGCATTGCGGAGATGTGAACCACTCGGAGCGCGGCATCGCAGGTTTCGTGTCAAAGCTCTATCAGTAAGTTTTTATGTATACCTGGCTTTTTCCAGCAGTGTTCGCGGGTGATGTGCGCTGGATGGGGGCGGGATGGGGGCAAAGGGGGGTTTGCGATGTGGGCCTATTAAGCTCAACGCCTAAATCACAGGAGTCTACAAGCCCCTGACGATGGTCAAAAATATGCTCGTTGGTGCAAGCATAACGGTAAAGACATGTTCATTATTGAATGTATTCCAAGTAAGTTTTTGATCTATCTCTGTTTATTTTGCAAAATTAATAATCCCTAATTTCCGTCGCTGCAGAGTTCACTGAAGTTGTGTTACCACGACTTTTCAAGCACTGTAAATTCGCTTCGTTTGTCCGTCAACTGAACGTACGTTCAACAGCAGTTGCATGCTCTCAGTCGAAATTGTTAATAGTTAAGATTTTTCCTTGTCATTTATAGATATATGGTTTCCAACGCGACACAGACGCGCGCAAGACCAAGGATACCAAGGACAAGGAGTCGTGTAGGTGGCATCATCCTTATTTTCGCCCTGGACGGCGCGATTTGTTTCACTTGATTCGACGAAAGGCCACGCGTTACTCACGCCGGAAACGCGTAAAGATGGAGCAAGACCCAGCAACCATCGTGAATGTGGGCTCCGGTGACGAGTCTGACTCTGAGTTGATGAACGAGGATGACGGGGGTCGCTCCTCGTCGGTCTCGTCTGCAGCCGTCTCAACGCATCCGCACGATGATTTCAATAACAATACTTCATTTGATCAAGCAACGACAACAACAACAACAGCAGCAGTAGTAGCAAACAATCAATTTCAACTAATATACGGATGTCTGCAGGATCAGGCTCGTACTCATTCCTCACAGCCAGTACATATGCAAGAAACAGGGCATGCGGCTGCCGCTGCTGGCTTATCGACCGCCACGCCCGATAATTATATGCGCAATGTCTGCTCAAACCAACTAGTACAAACCGACAATAGTAACTATGGAGCGCCACCACCATCCAATATGGTGCAAGAAAACACTGAAAGAGATGGCGTGTTACTCGCACATCATTCACCAGCTGCTGGAGCCTGGAACGTTGCGACACAACAGCATCATCATCGTCATCATCATCATCAGCAGCAGCAACATCAGCATCCATCATTAGATCCTCGGATAGCATCGATGCGTGAACAAGAGCTGCGCGCGCAGATCGTGCACCTGAGGCAAGCATACCAGCAAATGACTCGTGATTTGACAGCGCAAATCAACGGCGCTTACGGCATGATCGAAGCTCAGAGCCGCCGGATCCAAAGCCTGGAGGCGGCTCTAGCAAAGAGCAATATGGGAATGACGCATCCTCACGAATATATGACACCATATGTCGAACCAACAAGTTCTTTTATGCAAATGAATCATCATCCACAACGCCAGCAGCAGCAGCAACCGCAACCAACATCCTCGGCATCGACCACTCTTTCGCACACCAGCAATCTTTATACGCCGCATCTCTACAATGATAACTCGCCGCCTTTACCTGATAACCGGGCAAGCGCTCAACAAATCTCCGGGGTGAAGCCTACTTCGGTGAAAGTTGAGAACTTGGCAATTTTGTCGACCGCGCCGTCGTCACAGGATTGGGTTTCAGTCTATTCAACAAGCAACCCTTCAAACGCTTCCAACGCGCCCTCCGTGTCCTCGCCTGCAGCCATCGTTGTCGTCCAAACTGCGCACACTGCAGATCAGTCCTCGTCTACCTTTAATTCAGACGCGTCAAAATATACCCGTGGGATGATCTGACGTTAGTACAGGTTCTGCATGTAGTTTACTCTCTACTTGTTTGCTTTTTTCAATGAAATTTTTCCTTGTCAACCCGAGGCGAATTTCCTCGCTAACAAATAATCTCAAAACGTGGGTCCTCTTAAATACCTGCTATTCCCACTTTTTAATGTCTTAGAACTCTCTTTGCGTCAAACAAGTATGTAGCACACTCCTAAGTGCGGCTCGTTTCTTGTGAAACTGACTAGAATGTATCAGATTAAATCATCATGGATACTCCTTTACAACTCGTCGTTGACCAGGATGGTAACGCCGAGGCAGCTGCTTTTTGCGATTCCTTCCTACAACTGCCAGTGGATGATACAAGTACAGACGTTGCTGCCTTGTGCGATTCACTCTTACAAGCATGTCCACCACCTCCAACTCCTACACCACCAACATCGCTGCAGCACCATCTGCAGCAACAGCAACAGCAACAACATCAAGACCAACAGCAAGCATATCAAGTAAAGCAGGAACAGCAACCTCAGGACCAAACTCAACAGCAAGAACAACAATATCGGTCTGAGCACGAGCAGGATGAACAGCCGACACCAACGACACAGCAGCAACAGCTGCCGCCACATCAAGCAAATTATCAAATGTCACAGTTGCAGTACCTACAGCATCAATTATATCATCAACAGCAACAACGAAGTCTTTTGCAGCAACATTATCAGCAACAACAACAACAGCAAATGCAGCAGTTCCAGCAACAGCAACAGCAACAGCATCTCTTTCAACAATATTCAACGTATCCATCCTCGCAAGCATTCTTGACATATCAGCAGCAGCAGCAACAGCAAGCACAGTGCATGCCAGCATTATCATCATCGTTATCCTCAACGTCATCGACCTTGACCTCCACCTCATCGCTGTCACCAACCCGGAGCAGCAGCGAGAACTACAGTATGCTGTGGAGCAAAGCGCATTTAAATTTGGATACAGCCAAGCTGGTCAACATGGCGAACGACTGGACGCCAGAAGAGTGGAGCGCGCGGCGACGACTCGTACATTTCCAGCGCTCACATCAGTTATTCGAAGGCGGTGTTCTCGAGATAGACTGTCAAATAAGTCCCATGTCCCAGCAGCAACACCACGAACGAAGAATGAAGCAAAATATGGCTGCGGCGGCGAACGCAGCTGCGATGGCAGCCGCGGTGGCCGCTGGTCGCGCACCGACACTCCAAGCGCCCATGCCGGAAGCGCCTCCACTCGTGGTCTCATGCATCTATTGGGCTGAGCGGCAAGATTATTACATTACATCGGTTGACTGTATCTACCTGCTCGAGGGACTTATCGGCGTGCAGTTCACGGTCGAGGAGAAAAACCGGATTCGGAGGAATCTCGAAGGCTTCCGGCCGCTCACGGTGAGCAAGTCAAAAGAGGACAGCGCATCGTTTTTCAGGCTGATTATGAGCTTCCCACATCCAAAACCTCGGAATATTGAAAAAGATGTCAAGGTTTTCGCTTGGAGCTCGCTAGGCCACGCCCTGCGAAAAATTGTCCGAAAACACACTCCTAGCTACAGCAGCACAGCTTTGCCTCCTCGTTCGTATGCCCCATATTAAATGAATGCAGCACCGTACATATTACGTTCAAAGCAACTATATTGATTGTTGCTAAGCCTTACATACTACATGCATACATTTTACACAAAATAATTTGCTAAATGTCTCCCTAGTTTCCTTTCTTTTGTCTTTCTTTCTTTCTCTCTTTCTTTCTTTAATAAGATTAAATCGGGATTCTCTTCGTTTTACTTCAGATCTATTACAATTGTGCCAGATTCAATCCTGCGGCTTCAAAATACTTGGGCAAAAACAGATCTGAACGCTCGGGTAGTTTAGCCTTGATCAATGCACGTTTCTCCGGTGGCAGTGATGCAAGTTGTTGAGCAAGGAATATGTGGGTCGGGGGGAATGCGGCAACAGGGTCTTCCTTGGACACAGAAGCAGTAGCAAGTCTGGAGAATGCCGTTTGATAGCCAGTCTCAGCAACATCTAGCGTGTAAAGTTCGTCTGGACCATCGTCTGCAGCGAGAGGAGGAAGTTCGAGAAGTGCATACAGACCGCTCAAAGCCTTCGGCCACAATGTAGACACATACGGCTCTTGAAGCGTCAGTTCGCTCTGTGTTAATAGGCGGACAACAGCGATGCCGCACATTTTGCTGTCTACTGGGTCTCGCAGAGCAACCAGATCTGGAATTACGAAAATTTCATAGATTTGGCCAAACAAACTGATAAAAATGCGCGTCAATCAACTAGTGCTCAACTTAAACTCCAAAAAAATAAATACTCACCCTTGCTGTAAGCTATCCATGATACGTATCAAAGTATCCGGTCCGCCAGTCTTCTCCAGTACACAGTAGAGGCAGACCCACAATGTAAAGTTACGCGTGAACCTGTCAAATACGATGTGGTCTCCACGTTTCTTGCTCTGCAGACGTGTGAGCACAGATGTAACAAGAGTTGGCAGATAATGGGAGAATATTTCACTGCAGGGGAAGTTTTAGCATCCTATCGTCACAAACATGCCAACACAGACTTACAATGGTACATATTTCGTGACGGCTTCTAAGAGGAGCATGCCGTAGTGGTCGTTTTGCCGAGAATTGACAAGCTTTTGCTGGAAAATACCCAAAATGGGTTCCAGTTTGTTTTCTGCTAGGATAGTGTTGGCGCCCTTCGCGAGATATGTTTGTATCAATCGCACGAGAGCCGGAATGTTGCCTATCAAACAAATATTAGTTTTAACCTTATCTGATCCGTATTCTCGTAACCATGGTTTCAAACAATACACACCTTGTTCCCAGAGTGGAGGGTTCATCAAGGGATTAAGTAATGCTACGTAGTCTGGAGTAAGATCATGTCCGCCGTGCTGCTCCAGCAGCTGCGCCAATAGCTGGAAGACATATGGCATGAATTCATGTCCTTCCTGAGTGAGGATACTTTGGAATGGTCCAAAGAGCAGCTTCTCAAATTCTGTGACAGCATTCTCTGAAACAGGACAGATGAATCTACCAGGTGGTTTAGATACAATGCAGAAGATATTCAAGATGTTTCTCCAGTTACCTGATAAGCGCACCAATGCTTTCAAAGACATAGTGGTTGAATCTTGGGTTGCTAGGATTACTGCTGATCACGGCCAGGATGCTTGTCAATTTACCAATAATAATGTTGACATAGGGAGCGAGAGTCTGACGGCAGGTAATAATTACTCTCATGACAGCTGCAAATGCTTTAGTGTCAGGTTTCTATCTCGCCTGTGGAAAAATCATACAACCTACCTCGCATGAGATAGTCATTCTCCGAAAGCTTTTCTGGCGTCTGACCAGCCTCAATGAGTTTGAATAATTGCGACAACAGTGTCTCGGCGTAAGGCGAGATATCTTCAGCGGTGAAGCTAAATAGACGGTCAATACACGTTAAGTTGGCAGTACCTTGCAAATATTCACGTACATCATAGTCTTTTGTTGACGCAAGAAAAGTATGCGCTCAATGGTGATAGCAGCGTACGTGTGTACAACGTAGTTTTCGGACTCCAGGTGTTTAACCAACAGCGGGAAGACTGTCAGAAGCTGTTCCTTTGTGAGGATACTGCGGAATGTATGAATGTACTTGATGGCATCAACTTTAAGAATGGGAACACCAGCATTCACGTCAGACTGCAGGTCACCAAGGATATTCTTTGAAAAGAAATCAACGATATCAACAAGACTGTTGGTCTTCGTTACTCCAGTCTACAAATCTTAGTTAGCGCTGGCATTCAATATCCACTTTTTCATCTGCATATTTACCAGAGCTGTTGATGTTCGGGAAGCAATCGCTACCAGCAAGAAAATAGCAGTGTTCTTATCCTTCCAGTGCATTTGTGGATTGGCGTTGTAACGCTACGGACACAAGTTTAGCAAACGCTTTTTGGATCAGTTACTTGGATAGTACCTCCAAATAATGTGTGATATATTGAGACATGATCTGTGTAATCTCGGCTTCGTATCGATCGACGTAGCATCTCAAAAAGTCTGCAGCAGCACGGCGGCGAGTATCCGCATCCGAACCTTCCAAATCTCGGCGGATATATTCGATCGGGTTGTCTTCAAACAATTCCTCATCGACATCTGCATACACATATTAATCGTCTTTTTTCAGTTTGCAATGCTTTCATTGATGCTCCACATACCACGCATGGCAATGTTAGGTAATGCGATTTTCTCGCACATGTTTTTCATCGTCTCAGTCTGTGAAAAGACACCAGCCAGGTTCTCCACCTTCAACATTGACGTAAGAAGCGAAAGACCTCTACCGACCATCTGCAATGCAAAAGTGAATAATCCACGCTGATGTATGCAAAGAACTGTTTGCCTTACAGCATCGTATTTTCCTTCACGTCCGGCAGTCGCGAGGAGTTCATAAACAATTGGTGTAAACGACGGGAGTTGTGGCACAAGATCCTGGTACTTGAGAGTGTATAATTCCAATACTTCACAGATGCAAGTCTTGATCTTTTCCAGCGGTCCCGCCTCTTCTTCGTCGTCGCTATCAATCAAAGTGTTTCCATATACGAGGTATTTCTGGAAAAGCGGCATGAAATCGTTCAAATGGTCCTCAAAGAATTCCGGCAGGTCGATGCAGTTCAAATCGTAGTAGATCTTAATTAATAGGATGAGTGATTGCGAAAGTAAGCGCATGGCGGCTTCGTTAGTCGCATTTTCCGTGATCAAATTGTCCGTGATCTGAAATCCAAACTTAGTACAGCGTGGTGATTATTGATAATTGAATCGATGTACCTGGAAAAGCTTGATGTATGGTTCGCAAAAGTTGGTCAAAACATACTGGATGTCAGCGAGTACAGAATTGTTGTCAAATTCATGTCGCCATCTATTCCACATAAGTGACCGTTTTGCCAATCGACCGTTTGCATCCCTCACCTCTTAAATACGGAGTGTGCAATGTGCAAAATGCCGTTGTTTGTTCTGTAATCGGTGGCGCTCAAACGACTGATCAGATCCTATTATTTGGTGTGAATTCCACCCAGCCGATTGTGTACATTGACCCTTTGTATAGCTTACTCCAATCAAATTTTCCCAATTTCTCGGGAAGTCTTCCGCAGCAATTATTGACAACGCGTCGCTGATCTGCAGCTGGATCTTGTCCGGAGCAGAGACCATGAGCTGAACGATCTCTGCTTTGATAGTCTGTCGATCCTGAGGTGCGATTCTGTTGGCTTCTGGGTTGTCCTAGATGTCGGTCGTGGTTAACAAATCTACGATCGTTTCTGCTGCTGAATCGTAAAAACACGTACAGGTACCCAGTGGCGCTTGATGTAGTTCTTAAAGTACAGTGCGCCAGCAAATCGAAGGGTCATGTCTGCATTGTTGTCGCTCAAGAGCTTGAGTAGCAGCAGAGGAAATCCAACCTGCACTTCGACCTCGGCCAGTTGGCGCTCGGCTGGCAAGGTGATCAGACACTCAGAAGCTGTAAGGTTCTTCACATTTACTCACCTTCCTTCTGCGTAGCAGGGTTGAGAGTCTGCTGTAGATATTGTTGAAGTGCACTGTATGTTTGATCGTTTATTTCCATTGCTTGAATGGTCGACAATCAAAAGACCTCCTCGCAAAAAATGCAACTTGGGCGCGTTTATCGAAGCGACACGAAGGAATTTCGGGTCCGCTAATTTTTGTTATTTCGACCTAGCTACTTAATTGGACTATCATGCGTTCAAAATGTGCTCTTCAGGTCACAACGCCTATACCAGCTTTAATCAGTAATTCGTGATGATTACAATACAGGGTCATGTACAAATGTTTGATTATTTTAACCTTTCCTATCCCGTATTGTTTGGTCCCTGGAACGAAATTCCTCGATCTTCGAGCAAAATTTCGATAAATCACTGCTATATATTCATGCTCCTACGTTATAAAGTATTGGAGACAAAAATACACATCGATCGCTTACAGACTGAGGAAGATTCAATTAAGCTGATTTGGGGATTACAATAGGAGATTTCCAATTCACCACAAACACTGACTCAATCCAGCTTCAAACACCGGATCTTGGTCCGACAATCCCAAACAACTTTTTTCTCCAACCTACATAATGACTGACAGGAAGCAACAATTGGCTTTGTCGATTGCAACTCAAGAAGACAAGATAAAGCAGCTTCGTACGAATGGCGCCGAGTCCAGCGTCATTGATGCCGAGATCGCTGTCCTGAAAGGATTGAAGCAAGAACTGGATGCCCTGGAAGCTGTCAGCGGCGATGGCAAGAAGAAAAAGGGTAAGGCCGGCAAGAACGCGTTTACCCTAAAGACGCCCAAGGTAACAACTAATGGTTATACATGACTTTTTTAAACCATGCCACTAACGCCCCAGGCTACAGGGTACCAAAGATCACAACGACAAGGAAATGGCAATCCGCGAAAAGGTGTTTTCGACTATCACCAAGGTCTTCAAGAAACATGGCGCCGTCACCATTGATACTCCAGTTTTCGAACTCAAGGTAAAAGCTTGGCTATATGCCCATATGCCCATCTATTCGTTCGTTTTCAACTGACAAAATGCTGGGATTATATTTTGTCAGGAAATCTTGGCTGGCAAGTACGGTGAAGACAGCAAATTGATTTATGATCTGGCAGATCAGGGTGGTGAAGAGTGCTCTCTTCGATATGACTTGACTGTACGTCGACGACGATTAGATGGAAAGGAGATGAAAAGCTTATCGATTGAACGTAACAGGTGCCCTTTGCTCGTTTCTTGGCCATGAACGGCAAGGAATATCAGAACTTTAAGCGATATCACATTGCCAAAGTATACAGACGCGATCAGCCAGCGATGACTAAGGGTCGTATGCGAGAATTCTACCAATGTGTAAGTGAATGCTATGCCATAAAGATCTTTAGACTTCGCTGACTGAAAGTTTCCCTTTGCGTTTGTAGGATTTCGACATTGCAGGCACCTATGATCCTATGATCCCCGATGCTGAGATCCTCAAAATTTTGTGCGAAGCATTGACAGCCTTGGATGTTGGCGATTTCACTGTCAAGGTAAGATGGAACATGACGATTACTATGCGATGGAGATTCTTATGTCATTTTCCATAGTTGAACCACCGTAAAATCTTGGATGGTATCTTCCAAGTCTGCGGCGTGCCTGACGAGAAAATCCGTCCTATCTCGTCTGCGGTTGACAAGTTAGATAAGGTACAAACATCAAGCATTTCGTTTGATTTGAGCGAACATTGTCTCTAACAGCATCATCCAGCTCCCCTGGGAAGATGTTAAGAAGGAGATGACTGAGGAAAAGGGTCTGCCAGAGGAGGTCGCTGACAAGATTGGAGAATATGTCAAACTGAAAGGCAGTCGCGATTTGTTGGAAAAGCTCTCCAAGGATGAAAACTTGACAAAGAATGAGTCTGCTTCCCAAGGTCTTGCCGACATGGCTATTTTATTTGATTATCTCGATGTTTTCAACATTACACACAAGGTAGACTACTAAGGAAAAGACGGCGATCTGAGATAGATTACTTAATTTCGTTGCTTAGATGTCCTTTGACATGAGCTTGGCTCGTGGTTTAGATTATTACACTGGTATAATTTACGAAGCCGTCACAGAAAAGTCTGCACCATCGGCTATCGCCGATGGTAAGAAGCCAAAGCCCACAACCAAGCCAAACTCTGACGAGCTGGACGAATCGAGTGTCGGCGTTGGTTCCATTGCCGCTGGCGGTCGTTACGATAACCTCGTTGGTATGTTCTCTGGTGTCAACAAGAAGGGAGAACCCAACCTCAAGATTCCATGCGTCGGTGTATCGATTGGTGTCGAGCGTGTCTTTTCTATTTTAATGTCAAAGCAGAAGGCCGAGGATATCAAGAGCAACGAGACGCAGGTATATGTCATTTCTGTAGGCGATGGTCTACTCAAGGAGCGTATGCAAATTGCAAACGAGCTTTGGGAAAACGATATCAAGGCGTCGTTCATGTTCAAGAACAAGCCCAAATTGGATAAGCAATGGGCTGCATGCGAGAAGGACCACGTTCCCTTGGCGGTTATCATTGGCAAGGACGAATTAGATAAAGGTGAAGTCCGCGTCAAGGATATGCGATCCAAGGATGAGAGTCAGGGTGGAGGTGTTACCATCAAGCGATCAGATATGGTCCAAGAGTTGAAGCGACGATTAGAGCAATTTTAGAATCATTAAGTCGGTGCATAAAGGGTCCTCTTTCTCTTTCTTTGTTTCTCCTCTCTCTTTGTATTTCTTTGTTGTCTCATGGATTCTTCACCTGTCGATGAAGAGGAATCTTTAGATTCTGTCTACAACTTTGTGGGCGATGCTAGTTTAAATCATCCGAGCGTCGATCATGCTTCAGACTCGTCTCTATCCTCATATTTTAACAGCAGCGACTCAAGTTCGCGTATGCTGTAAGTCATTGCCTTCAGGTCATTTAGCATGATTGTTAGCAGTTCTGAAAGCTTTAGATGTAAGGTTTCCCCGTAGGTCTGAGACCCGTGCTTCACAGCGATCGAGATCAAGCAAGAACAATCCGCTGCGTTCATTCCGGTCTGAACCTGCGTACAAACCATTGGAAGGCGGCAAAGGAAGTGAGCGTGTCTCTTTGTCACCGCGCCGACGACACTCGCATTTATTTTCAGATTATCCTTCAGATACTAGACGTCGAATCGACAAGTCGTTGTCTGTACTGCGTGATCTACGAAATGCAACATCCCCGCTCGACTATTCTTACCACAGCAGAGATGATGATCTGATGGGATCATCCATTTTTCGAGAGAGACAAGAAAATATCGAGCGTAAAATGGTACAAGATTTGGATGAACGTTACAGAGAGGTCATAGATTCTCTGAATGCTCGAATTACGGCAAGTATACAACTTGCATTGCTTTTCACGTCGCCTAACCATAGTCTTGTGACTTGCTCAGATACTCGAGGAAGAAGTGCTTAAAGCTAATCAGGACCTCAGCACTTCAAGGGAATTCCTAAGAGAACTGGAAAGCAGAGATCAGGGTAAGTCGGTTGATGTTCTCGATATATTAGCAATTGCTGACCAAAACTAGGCACACAGACTACCATTGATTCTGGTGTGCAAACTGCTACGCAGACTGTTTCTGATCCTGGCGTGCCTGTGGTCACGCAGACGATGGTTGATCCAGGCATCGAGGTATCCACGCAGACCTTCAAAGCGAGCGCGGAAGCAGCCACACAGACAGCTTTGAGACCAAGGCTAGATGCAGCCACAAATACGGATTATATACGGCTGGCAGACACTGACAGTATATCAAATACTAGTGAGGATAGTAATTTGCCCGTGCTGGAGGTAAATAAATCTCTAAAAGTCTCTGCATGCATGGATTTTGACAACAAATTTCTTGCAAGAATTTGATGGATAATCTTCACGTGGGAACCAAGGAGGAACTCTTCCCAGCAGTCAAGGAGTTACAAAGAAAGGCGCAATTGTTAGAGCAAATGAAGGAATTTGTGGACAACATTGAATATTTGACCTGGGATACACCTCATGTTCCCTTGACAACGATGTGCTCGCGGCCAGACTCCATCCATGCCCATTTGTGTGATACCCACCGTGCTGAGTGGCACAAGATGCAGCGAAGAAAACAAGAAATCCGGCGCAAAGACGCATACACTGCAGAGCGATTAGATGCGACATTGAATCAGATAACAGAATGGGCACATACAATGCGGCATGTTATCTCATAAAAGCAAAACAAATAAAGAGAGGGGAAAATAAGAGAAAGAAGAGATCTAGGTAAACACATGAAAGTATAACAGACTATATACAGGTTGAGGAGTATGAGAATCGGGTTATCCAGACATCTATACTTGTACACGCTTCCTGTAAGCAGTTAAGTCCTTGATGGTAATCATCTTGATATTATGTTTCTTTGCGAAAGCAAAGCAATCGTCCCGTCTAGCCATGCTACCCATAGGGTCGTCCTCTTTGACCAATTCGCCGATGCAAGCCGCCAATGGCTTCCCAGCCAACTTGCACAGATCAACGGCAGCTTCTGTGTGTCCAAAACGCTCTAAGACTCCATTTTTAACAGCACGCAACGGAAGAATATGTCCTGGTCGTGAAAAATCCTCGGGTTTGCTTGTAGGATCGGCAAGTTTCCTGGCTGTCAAAGCCCGATCTTGCGCAGAAATACCAGTCGTTGTGCCATGGATATAGTCCACTGAAACTGTGTAAGCTGTCTTCATCAATTCAGTGTTTCTGGGTACCATCAGGGGTAATTGCAGTTCATCGAGTCGCTCAGCGGCCATAGGGACACAGACATATCCGCTATCCGTCAAAAAGAAACAAGGAAGATTCTCTGTCAGCCTTTTTATACTCCTTTCGGCATGCGACATGCATCTAAGATAAATTATACCTTGAGTACCGGATAAGAAATGCCATTTGCTCGGTAGTAACACCCTCGGCAGCAATAATAAGATCGCCTTCGTTCTCCCGATCCTCATTGTCCATGACAAGGACAAACTTGTTTTCGGCTGCAAAGTGAAAGAAAACGTCAGTTAGCAAATGCCCCAGCACCGTGCATGCGAGAATACTTGCCAAAGTCTTTTAAAGCGTCTTCTACCGAGTTAAATTCATATTCACTATGTTGCATGTTCACCATGGCTAAAACCAGTGGAAAGAGAGGAGCGTAGGCTGAGTTTTTGTCTGCTCACAAATCATTTTGAATTTGTTCCGTCAGCGGCGCGAAATCACTGACTAAGCCGGTTGCGTCAGATCTACGCCCGGGGAAACAATGTATCCAAAAGCATGACCAAAACCTCTCACCATGCAGTAGTAGCTGTCAACTTCAATGATTGTCACGTGTCACTGTGTTCATTTTTCATGGCCGGTCAACATTAAAACGTGTGCGATAAAAAGGAAATAGTCTCGAAACATCGGCCGCAGAGAAGCAAACGCATAGATAAAGATAGAATTTTCGCCCACGGCAACTAAATCATAAAATATAAGATGATGGATCAACTCATCGCAGATGAATCAGATCATCTTGCAACGATAAGGTGCAATTCAATTATCTGTGTGTTCTCTTTTATTTCGTAGTCGATAAGCAATGTTCCAAAGCATGGACACGTTGTTTAGCGTCATTCATATCTTGAGACCTGTCAAAAAGATTAAGTCAGATGTTATTCTTATTTTCTGGATATTAAACTTACTGTTTATCAAGAGATTGCTTGAAAGCAACGAGTTCCGAGGAAGATATGCGACTCGTTGAATTAGGCGATTTGGCTTGTCGCTCAGCGGTTTGCTTCAAACGGTCCAACTGTGCATGAAGCTATACATGGGATGAGTATCAATTTATAAATGTATCAGTAATTAAACACTTTTTCTTACCCTTTTAACCCGCTTTAAGAAACCATTTTCGCCCTGCACTTTCTGTTCGATGTCTTTGAGGCCTTGGATCCATTCCTTCTCTTGAGGTGACAAGTGTGGTTCGTAGACAGCAAGCATTTTGCGTAATACACTGTCAATTCGCAATGCCAACTTTGCATAGCTATTTGTTGCATCCTGTACTTTCTTTGTTCGTTCCTCGTACATATCGTTGGACATGTAGCTTTGGAGTTTATTGTGTAAATCTTGTGTCATGGATATCTGATGCTCCAACACTTTTTCTTGAGCTTTCAACCGATATTCCAAAATGTTTGTGCTGTTTGAAAGTTCGCGGATATTGTAGCAGTACTTTTCTGAAGCTGTAAAGAGGAATCGCAGCGTCTCTTCGTTGACAACAATTTCTTTCTTTCCGTCAATGCCTTTAGGAACCGTCAACTTTGCCACATTCGAATGTCCGGTTTTTAAGGCCTCTGTCAAGTTGAAAGGCTCTGTCGCTAACGGCGATGTATAATATGCTGCTTTGTCGTTTTGCTCCTTGGGTGACTTTGACAGAGGAGATACACTTTCCAGAGATTCAGCAGACTGAAGTGGTAAGTCCTTGGAAATGAGCGAATACGATCGAGATATCGCCAGCAATGAATATGTCAGGTAAATATCGCTCAGAACGACGGCACCGATGAATGGCTCATTGTCGCTGTTGACATGTATATATTTTAGTAAGATACATTGGTGCAATGTATGTTTTTTTTTACCTTGATGATTTCTCAATAAGACATTTAACGTTTGATGGGATATCTTCGGCAATCCATGCATTCAGGGATTCCGCTGCGTCCTTTTTGCCAGCAGTCTGATCCTTGTACAGTTCTTGGAGTTTATCGACCCATTTTCTCATTATAATTTGATGTACTCCTCGAGGATGATACACATAGTACGTATCATTGTAAAGGGGATCGGCTGTAAGAGTAATTGGTTGTTTCCCTGAGGTTTCAATGCTGATAATTTCGTATAACAACGCCCCTGGAAGAAGATCGGTCGAAGATTGGAATTCTCGCAACTATGCAATGGTGTTTAGTTAGACAGTTAATTTGGTTTCATTAAATACTTCAGCTTACTTTTGTTCGCCAGTTGTCTTGCGATTTGCGACCACGCACTACCCACTGAGGTTCAATGACGCTACCCAGAATATAGTGATGTATGCTTCCATTTGTGTATGCCACAACCATTACTGTGATTGGATTGTTGGTCAGTAGCATCATATCAGCCACTTCTCCATTTGCTTCCGTCGGTGCCTCTGTCTGGAAAGGTCCTTGACGCTGTATTGGGAATTTGAGCAACGGATCTGTAAATGCTACGAGGAAGGACTTGTCATCGAGCGGCTTTGCAATATGCAATACGTTGGTAATCCAAGCGGATTGCATACGCAAAAGATAATATAATGGTTTGTTATCCTGGGTCTCATCGTAATCATCATGTTCCGTCAACTTTTCCAGCACTTTTTGAGTTTTTGCTTCAGTCATGCATCCTAACAATTCCAAATGTTTCCTCCGAATAATACTGCAAATCGAGTCAGCTCAGAAGCGATGTTTTGTAATTGGCCATTGTTTTCATACCTGCGGCACGGTAATATCGGACACATGGCATAGATGTGCCCATTTCGTAAAGTATAGTAAACTGTAAATGACTCCCAGCTGCCATCATCGTTTCCATTCGGTTTTCCCAAGACGAAGGATACTGCTTCTTCTTGCTCGTCGAAATCATCATCAGGTGAGAAACCGCATCCAGCACTGGTTCTTCCTCTGGGAGTTGGACTTAGATCAAATTTTTGCTCTTCCTGATCTGCATTCACGCCAACATCGAATATCCTACAAAGGAGTACACGCTTACATGTTACTGGCACTGTATCCCTTTTTTCTCGCGCATTTAAATTGCCAATGTACCTTAGATAACTGTCAGAACTGAGAATAACCAAATGTGTATCGGTCTCGCTTAGGGAGTGCCAGGCGCATCTCAACACGCCAAGGTCCCTGCAATATAGATCCTTGCCGACAACGAAGTCTTTAAGACCTTTTGCGCTTCTTCGAGAAATACACACTACGACGACTTTGTGTTTTCCTTGCGCTACCAAGAGCGAGCCGTTGTGGTTGAGCGTGATAGATTCAACAACAAAGTCGATGCTCGGAGTATCAAGAGGCTATGGACTTATCAGTTGAAAGAGGGCAATATATGGTCCTGCTGCGCAGGTACTCACCGTAGAAGGTACGTCAAGCAGCCAATTCAGGTCGCTGAAAGCACTCTTGCCGGTGTCAATGAATCGCGGAGCTGCATTGATCCAAGCGTCTTTTACTTCATTGAGCGATAGGACTCTGATTTCAGAGCCAACTGCAACGATCAAGTCATTTCCGCGTAATGTCATTACGCGCGAGGTGAATTGTTCATTGTTGAATGTCTGCTGCGCATTCTGTAGATCCTTTTGCGATGTTTCAAATATACGGTGTCTTCCCAGGCATTGAAGCCAGTCGTTGGTTAGAACGGGTTTCGTCTGCATTGGACAGGGCGGAAAAATGCAAAAATGTGGTGTTAAGTTATTTGCACCAAGAATTAGCTATCAGAATATTGTAGCACCGACGTTGACTTAATCCAAATCTTTTCCTCTCGAGAAGCTACGGTCAGTAACTAGCCTAGTTCTGCCGCAATCAAGTTGAAATTTTTGAGTGAGACTGAATCTCATGTCTTTACTTTGTCCACGGCGGAAGCATGGAAGAGGTTGGTTATCATCTGATAGCGCTCTTGAGATACTACTAAGCGCGATATTGGAAGCTGCGACAGCGTCTCTGCTGCAAGTGGTATGTCGTACTATGCGAGAGGGACATCTTGGGTTTGGGCACGATACAGCACCCTTGACTCTGACGAATATACCGTCCCGGCGATACTTGTGGATCTGGATCTTCTTGAAGCAATACCCGCACGTCTTTGTTGTATTGTATTTATCGATGGTGTACAATTTGTCTGGTTCAGGTGCCTTGAGGGTTTGTTCAAGCTTTGTAAGACTTCCACTACATGCATGACCTTTGACTCTGCTGTTTACGGGTTTCCAGCTACCAAGGAAATGGATGACTGAGATCTTCTTCTCTGGTTCTTTGGAAACTGCTTCTTTTCGAATACCTGACCCGAACTTTTGATAGAAAGACTTTTCTCGGATTCCCTGGTTCTAGCTTACTTGACATTTGTTTCTTGTCCCTGGTCCCGTAGCGCTCGATGAACTGTTCGAAAGGTAGCATTTTCGATCAACCCTGTTTTGAGTTCTACTGGTTTCGGGCAACGTTCAACGTCAGTATCGATATCAGCAATCTGATCAGTATCCTCTTGCAAAGCTTCAAAGCGATTGATGTCTTCAAATAGAGATCGTATCCTCTTTGTAGATATCGTTGCGGTGGTGACACGGCCAGGATCAATACCCGTGATTCCGACGTTTCGTTGTCCTTGCAAATGCTCATAGAGGAGTTCTTGTACCAAACCTTCACCAGATAAATTGTTGGAGCAAGTAGAGGGGCATCTTGTCAGTTTTCTGTTCAGGTGATATAGCTTCTTTTGTTTCAATGCAATGGTCTGCTCTTCTTCTTGGATCTCTAGATAGAGAGAGTCGGCTTTCCCGCGTGCTTCTTTCAATTGGCTATATAAGGTTCTGTTCCAGCCATGTTGTTTCTCTGCTGTTCTCGATTTTGCCGGCATCAGCTCTCTCCTTCTCCGCTATTGTCAGTTTACGTCTTAAACTGGCTACTGTAGCTTTGTTCTTCTTCAGAACGGAGCTTAACTCTTCCATTCCTGTTCAATTCGGTCGCGTTCTTCATCCGTTAAAATCGATTTTGTTTGTGCAGCATCCTTTTCCCGCTTCCACTTCCGTTTGCGGTTGGCTCGTACAATCTTGTAACCGAGGACTCGAATTCTATACTTGTCAATGTAGCACAATCGCCACATAGTTTGCAGTTTTTGTTCTTGAAGCGATATTTGTATCTTGTCGACGTCAAAGAAGTTCCAAAATATATCCTTGGGATGCCATGTTGCTGTCTCGATGTCTGTGATCGGTGTTCCATCATATCGTAATATATGGGTCTTCGACATGATGTTGTATAATCCTGCGGCGCCGAGGTGCAATGAGTGATCTTTTTCCACGTTCGGAAACATCATCCAGGGACTCTGCTGTGGCTAGAAAAGGAGGGCAACTTTGTTTGCAAGTGTGGCCACCGTGGCGCCATTGAATACATTTATTTGCGGTAATTCGTTCTTGTCATCTCGTCTGTGCACGAATGGTCGTAGGAAATTGATAATGCGAGCCACCTCTTTTAGCTGGTCTTCCGTGGCTTCAGTTCCTCGATACAACACTCTCTTTACATCTTCCGGCTGTCTATCTGTATTTGGTCCTCTCTGCTATAGAAGGAATCGAATGACGTTGAGAAATGCACGTAGCAAAGATGCTGATGGTTCCTTCGGTGTCTGGTTGCTCTGCTAAGAAACCGTCATATCAGTTTTGGTTTTGTCTTCCTCCCTTCTATATACTTACAGCGATTGGTGTAATCTCTTGCTTTTCAATATTGTCTTCATCTTCTTCTTCAGATAAATCGAAAACATTACTCTCATATGCATCCTCTGTTCGGACATTTGATCTGGTTTGCTCTCGCGGTTGGGATATAGCAGATTTCAGTCTTTCGAGTGATTGAATACCCCAATTTTGCTGCCCTGAAAGCAATGCGGAGTCCAACTGCTTCATCAAGCTCTTGACCTTTTCCTTACCACCGCTTTTGTGTATTGCTGTCCTTCTTCCTTCTTTTCCTCCACTTTTTCTTGGCGCTTGCGTAAAATTTTTCCAATCTTCGTAGTGCCAAGGTAATCCGCAGGAGTGCAATAACTAAGACTCTGAGAAATCTGTCAACTTGTTTGCGCGACCAAAGGTTATTCATATTGGTTTTATATTTTCGGACAGCGTCTGCAATAGTAGGACTGTGCCTGAATGAAGCATCTTGTTTGTCACCATTTACGGCTTGCAGCAACAGTTGCCTTATTTGTTTGAATGTCTCTGATTCCTCCTTTTCATTGATGGAGCGACCAACGCATCCAGACATAATGTTTGATAGATGTTCAACAGTGTAAACTTTGCTCTGGTGAAATTTTTGGAGATCTTCTTGCACTGGCGCTACTAGCAGCTTTGTCTCTGCTTCCTTGTCGAATTCGAAATTGGTCGCAAAGTCTCTAAAGTCGATGTCAACGGCTTTCGTCGTCGAATCCGGATATCCGGATATCTTAGATATTTCCCCAGTCGTGACTTTTGTTATAAATGCTTCAATAAACCTTGACAGAAATTTCATGTGTTTTGATACTATCTCTTGCTCCTTTCTGAAGGCTTCTTGGAGCACAGATGGTTCAAAATCGGGATGCACTATGTTCTGCAGGCTTGCAGTGACTGTCCGAATCGCTTTGTTATCTCCCGCAAGATCACCATCGTTGCCATCAAGTGCTTGTTGCTCTTCCTCTTCCTGATCATTCGGTTCTATTGGCTCTGATACCGTTGTCTTACCTTTCTCCAGATCATCCAATAGCCTTTGATAAACTTTTAGCGGATTATAAGTTTTATGTCTCTTGACGAATGTGCCACTGTAACTTGGATTTGGTTTCTGTTCGTCCGACAAGGAGCTGAATAATTGCTTGTGAACTTCTTTGTAAACGGCAGGTGCATTTTTCCGGCTGCATTCTCGCGATAGAAAGTTTTGTGCAAACATTGGGCAGATGTACAATGTAACAAACGGAAAAGACAGCAATAAAGGGGCGTCAATGTGGCTGTATGTCAGTTACTTGTAGATTTAATGACGGCTGGATCATATGTACATGGATGATGATATTAGTAAAAAAAAAACAACTATCACGAAGGAGAAAAGAGATAGAAATTGAGGATATAAAGAAGAAACCTATGTACAGGTGCATGCAGGCTATGAGCTGCTGCTCTCACGGCCCTCTGCCAGGCTACGGATGTGACCAAGCGCTTTGCGCGCAAACATCTTGCGCACCATCTCGACTTCCTGCTCGTACTGTGTTTGCAATCGTTGCAGGATCATTTCACATTCCTTATCGTATGCATCCTTGCATGTTTTGAGCACTCCTGTAATTCCGTCATCGCCTAAAGACCGCACTTCTTCGCCAAGATCGTGATCTGTCGCAGAGTAGTAAGATTCTCCATCATCCGAGCCGTCTGTTCGTGGAGAATGCGTCGTGCTTTGCGGGGAAGCAAATGGTGACAATTCAAAAATTGCAGGTCGGAATGCAAACAGCTAGTGCGAAATCAGTTAGTATCCTCGGTTGCAAAACAACAGTGTACAATATTTCATCTACCTTTTTGATACGCTCTGCCACTTTGTCTGAAAGTTCAAGACCTTCCGTCATTCCTTCCATTATTGCCGTCAATGCATGGTCAGGAACGCTGGTCTGAGCGGACACATACGACACCGTTGCTGCTGCTGCTGGTTGCTGCTGTTCACTAACAATTTGTTGTTCTTGTTGCTGCTGCATTGGCTGCGGCGCTTGCTCCTCCTCCTCGTCATTTGTCAGATCCATCATTTCATCTGTGACCGGCTCTGGAGTTCCCGGTGGCGACGGCGACGGCAGCGTAGGCGTTGGAGCCCTTCCGATACTTTCTAAAGTCTGCGCCGGAGTAGTTGCGGGCAATCGGGGAGGTATTGCTACCAGTGGATGGTCTTCAATAATAGCAGCTAATCGTTCTTGTTGTATCTGCATAGTTCCCCGCAACTGAGATATTGGAGGCACCGCACTTGCAACTTGTTCTCGTTGCACGTGCGCGGTTTCTGGTAACCTGGTCGCACTCGCCACACTGGTAGGCAGTTGTGCTTCTTGTACTTCAGTAGTTTGAGGCGCTGTAGTTTTTTCGTTCGCAAGCTGTACTCGTTGTTGTTCTTCTTTTGGCAGCCGGATTGCTGCGGGCGCAGGTGCAGGCGGTTGAACTTGCTTTGTTTGGACAGTGGTAGGCAACTGAGACGTCGTCGTCGATGTTGTTGCAGTAGCTGGAATCTGGACTACGTGTGGAGATTCCGGCAATCGAGGTTGCGTTGTCGTTGCAGCAGATACTTGTTCTTCTTCCTCTCGTTGATCTTCTCTAGGTCTGACGAACTCATATGCTGTTCCAGCCCGTCTTGAATACCAATCTATCACGCTCTTCACTGTAGCATCAAATAAGCTATCAGCATCAACGCATTCCTGCCAGTCGTTGTCTTCAGTGATGAGTCGATGATATTTCGAGTCGGCGGACCACCATAGGTTCGACCATGTATACGAATTCTGCACATCGCTTTGATAATACAGCGCCGCTCTCTGCTCAACGGTACCTAACGTGCAAACGTACAAAGGAGGTCTTCTGCATATAAGCTTGTTAAACACTGGATTTGCCGGTCGGACACGGATATCAAAGACTAGCATGATATCTACGCAACGACGCCTGCTCGTAGCCTTTGCATCCGTAAATATCTGATATTTTGAAAAAAGAAAAATCATTGTACTTACTAGGGATTGTCTGGATTCGTTGATGCCAATGACAATTCCGCGCTCCTGCCGCCAATCGATCTCAATGATGTCAGAGAGGCGCTCAACAGCCAACTTCCGTTCGCATTTCGCGTAGTCAACTAGCCATTGCTCCATATTCATATCGTAAACTATCACAGCTAATCGGACAGGCTTGGAAAAAAGAAGAAGCTCATTACTCAATTCAAGTATATCAACTTTTAGGTCGCAAATACTTACTTGTTTTCTGTCCAGCCAATAATCTATCAACTCCTTTAGCAGTCTGGTCTTGCCGGATTGGAGCGCTTGATCTTTTGTTCCTAACCGGCATTCGTCCATAAGCGGATGGTTCAAAAGATCAATTGTCTGCTGAAAGTAATTCTTCTTTGCAACTGCGTCGTTCATACGACTTTGTGCCACTTTGGTCTTGACATCGCACCGCTGCTTCTGGAAATCGGTAGGAAATGCTGGTGCATAGCCGGGCGGTAAAAAGACTTTTTTCGTTGCTGGACGTGTTGTTTCTTCTGTACTAGTAGTTGCTGCTGCTGCCCTGCTGATAACAGGTGACTGGCTGGGTGTGTGGAATGGCGACTGCTCCCGTGGTGGTGTTTTCTCGATGGGAGCTGTCGTTAGCGTTGTCTTTTGCTGCTGCTGCTGCTGCTGCTGCTGCGATGGTGGTGTAGGTTTCGAAATAGCCGTAGTAACGGGAGTTATCGTTGTTACTCCCATTGGCGACTGGGCGCCAGCAAGCACTTCTTGCAATACATCCTCTGTTTCCACCACCGTGGTGGTGGTGCTTGTCGCCGTAGTCACTGTCTCTTGCAGTCTTTCTAGAGCTGGTGCGCGCGGTGCCGGTGCCGGCGGCGGTGTTGCCTCTGCAGATCCTCTCGATCTCATTACATCGGGGAGGCTCATTACGATTTTGGACCGTTTCGGCTGAGGTCCTTGTTGCTCGCCTCCAAACAGCTTGAATGGCATAACTCGCTTTAATTCCAATACGCCCGGCTGCACGGTCATTCTTCCTCCTCCTCTGCTGCTGCTGCTTGTCTCGGAGTGACTTTGAAACAGATTCATGTCGCTGCGAAGCGATGTCGAAGGCAGAGTAGGATGGGTTGATTCGCCGCTGCTGCTGCCTCCTCGATCATCACTTGAGGCCCCGTGGTTCACTGACGCTGATTTATGTGCAGGGTACAATTGATCCAGCATGGCCTCCAAATCTTGCCGGCTACGCGGTACCGGAGGCAGCACTGGGCCCTGTGCATTGCCTCCATCGGAAGGTTGGAATAGCTGCCAGACGAAGGGAGTCTGTCGTTTATCAGGAAGAGCCATGCAAAACTTATCATGGTAGTGTGTTTCTATTTCAAGCGTGAACCCTTTTCCGATCAAAAAATTCAAGACGAATCTCTCTCTGTTGGCACATAATTGACTAAGCTTGACATATATACAGGTTCGCCTGGCATATTAAGAGGACGAATGCTTCCATAAACCAAGTGCATTGACTCCATAAAGTTGTGAGAAGGGTTTGCGAGCGTATTTAAATACATTAAAAACAGTTCTTGAATACTTTACATTGCACGAGACTCTATAACAGAAAGTGGTTACTATGGATATTCAATCCATTTCTTCTCTCTTTATTGTAAAGATCTGTCTGGCGAAAATAAAAGAGACCATTTTTTACGTCAGTGATTCTAAGACTGTGGTCAGCGTTTTCATGTCGTCTCTGATATTCTTTGCGAACCGGACGACTTTTTCCTTTGAATCCAGAACCTCGATGGTTTGCGTCAAAGCATTGTATCGCACCGAGAATGGTCTGTTCATATTCGCAGCAAAGTCTCGCACTTTCTCCTGGGCATCCTTGAACGAATCGGCAACAAAGTAGACTGGCTGGAACTCTGTGATGGGGTATTTCTGCAGCGCTGTTTTTGAAGGATCAAACGGTCGCAGTTCAGGTTTGTCAGATAATGAATATTCGAGTTCGCCGTATGAACTCAAGAGACCAGCTCCGTATGCTTTTATCTGTCCATCTTGGCGGCACAAGCCAAACTCGACCGTGAACCAGAAAATTGTAGCAAGTTTTTCAATATCCTCGTCGGATGCACCCAAGGATGCCAACCCAATTTCCTGACAGAAATCTGCAAAGTCGGGATCTGCAAACTATATACTTGCAATTAGTGCCAATGAGTTGTAGATATTCTTAACTAGTGGCTTACCAGAGGAGCGTGACCTAACAGTTCGTGGCATACATCTGGTTCTGGAGTATAGAATGGTTTGGAGCTGTGGCGGATGTACTGCGTGGAATGGAAGACTCGGAAGGCGAAGGCGTTGAGGAAATCACGGCTAGTCAAGAGACCCATGACAGGGCGGATAGTGAAACCAGTGCAGTCCTTGAGGAACCGTGAGACATCGTCGAGCTGTGGGATATGTGTTTCGCTGTAACCACAGTTCTGCTCCAGCAGAGGGAACACATACTGATGCTCTCGGCAGGCATGTGTCTTATACAGTGACTTGAGTTGCTTGTACACCTTGCCCCAGGTCTCGGTTTCCTCTGGAGTGTAATCGACGCGAGGAACAGGCTGGCCTGTGCGGAAGACTTTAGCCATGCGCGTGATCTCTGCGCGGCGGGCACGGTAGACAGGGTCGTGGGCGCCAGGATGGTCAGAGCCTAGGAGGAAGATTGTAAGAATAGCTGCTGCTGCGATTCTGTACTCTGAAGTAAACACCTACTGAGCTCTTCACCCATCTCCAAGACTTTCTCCGCAAACGTGTCCAAATCTGTCATTTTGCGGGGAAACCATGGCACGCTGTCTGTGAATTATTTTCCCACAGTCAGCGACGACCTGCCAAAAAGAATCATTCAACAAAGAAATACTTCACCTTTGGTCGTGGAATCCGAGCCAAGTACACGCACATCAGCAGTGTGCTTGCGCAAGTTACCAATGACTTGCTGCACCTGCGAGGCATCCTTTGCGTCGAAATCGACGAAAAAGTCGTAATCCCAATCGGCGGTGCGGCTCGGACGACTATGTTCCCACGTCAACGTTAATGTTCTCTTGTTATCAGATTGTTGGTAACTCACGATTCAATGCGAGTCAACGAAATATCCATCGACTTGATGGCCGACAAGCATTCATCGAGTGCGCCGACCTTATCGGTGATGGAGAAGCAGAGAGTGGTCTTGAGAGGGTTGGTGGTAGTTGCTGGCGACATAAGCGATCGACGAGTGGTGGAAGTCCAAAAGGAAGTAGAAGAATTAGCTACTGGCTTCCAAAACGTGCACCGCTGGGGCATCACTTTTATGCGTGCGAGGTCTCCCGCGGTCACATGTTTGAAGAGTAGCTTTGTTAACGTTGACATTTGCTGCTGCTGCAATGCAATGCACGATAATCGAGGAGGAGGACTGTGCTAGTGGTGGAAATGAAAGGAACCCGCGTGCTGCCCCCAGACCCTCGTCAAAAATTTTTTAATCTTCGTGTTCAGTAAACAAGCAGCACCATCTCCTCCCACATTGATCATGGATGTTGATTCTCCTGTTTCATGATACTTTAGCTTGATGATGATGATGATGATAAATTTGGATATATATTTTGGATGTGTGAATATCTGCATCCATTTTCTCGAGATATACGGAACCGTAACGGATCATCGTACTCAGGAGAGTTATTATTGCACTGTATTCTTCTTTCTAGAATGCAGACTCTTATGGCTCATTATACCCTAATTAAATGGAAGTCGACATGTATCGTACTGTATTTTCGCAGATTTACATGTGCGTTCTTCTTATTTTCCATCTGACGTTCGACTCTCACATTGGTAGCCGGATACGCACGTTCTATTATGAATCTGCCAGTGCTGAGACTAGTTAAAATGTTTTCGAACGTCGACGCCTCAATCAGAGCATCGCCCCATCGTATCTGTATTCTTCATCAAATAAGGCAAACTATGGAACAGAATGTGGGATATCGACAATGAAGTAGGTTACCATTATCCATAGGAAAACAGTCGATTCACAGTTGATGCTCAGAAATATAGGAGGAACCGATCGTTTCTGTGAGTTACTTCGTCGGGGAAAGATGACGAGAGAGGTGGTCATGCGAACATCTGCATTTTCTGCCGGGCGGGCGGGAACAAATCAAAACCCCCCAAACTCGGCTTGCTTGCTTTTTGCTTTTCCCTCTTTATCCCCAATGAGATCTCGTGTCCTGTTACTGTTCATTACTGCAGTCCTCGCCTTTGCGTCAACGGCGTTGGCAGCCGTCGTTCGCTTGCAACAAGAGCAAGAGGTTTTCTCTACTGCTTCTATAACCACCACCTCCACCGACCTCATTCGCGAATGTGACCCCAAAAGCGAATATTTGTTATCGTAGGTAGAAGAAACACACATTTTTTGGCAGCAACGTCGTCGTAGCTAAAATAGTTACTACGTAGCATCGACTACATCGACTTGACACCCGATCCTCCAAGAAAAGGCGAGACTTTAACCATCGATTTCAAGGGTAATCTCAAAGAAGAAGTCCCTGAGGGCACCACCGTCGAAGTTAGAGTCAAGTTTGGTGTTGTGCAGCTTATTCACAAGACGTTCGATTTCTGCGAGGAGGCTACCAAGCTGGACGAAGAGTGCCCCATCGAGGCTGGCGATATCCAAATTACAAAGTCTGTTGATTTGCCAAAGGAAATTCGTAAGTCGTAATCTGGTGGCGGTATTTTACTCGGAGTAATTAGCTAATCGATCGATTTTGGCGTCGCTCACTGCTGCACATTTAGCTCCCGTAAGTAGTAATAATCCTGCAACGAGCTCGTTATCTCGAGATTAACGCTAGGCGATCTATCTAGGGCAAATACTCGGTTGAAGCTCTTGTTAAGACCCCAGAGTCGGCCGGTAACAAGATTGTTACCTGCCTTCGAGGAACCATGGTGTTTCCAAAGAATTAGATAACGCTTTTGGGTTTTGTGTGACTTGAAATTGGGATTGCCTTTCCTTTGGGTTGTTTCATTCTCCCTCCCCCGCCTTCCTCCTTCACGTCGCCTCCAACTGCCGCCTACCATTAACTCTTTGACTACATAAACTTTGTTGAAGAACATCGGCTTGCTTGATTGTCTCATTACGTTCCCTCTCTTTCAGTTGACTTTCTAGACGCTTTATTATTCGTCTTTATTCACTCGATCTACAACATGGCTCTAACAAGCGAGCAAGTGAACATTATTGTCTACCGGTATCTCCAAGAATCCGGTAATGTCGCATTTATGATCTGGTCGCAATGTAGATAGAAAATGCGCTCACACAAAGCTTTTACACGGGTGTTTGCAGGTTTTCGACATTCGTCTTTTGCATTCCAGCACGAGAGCCAAGTACAAAACTCGGCTTACAGAGACGCCGACATTCAGCCTGGAGCTCTCATTAACATTATACACAAGGGACTACAGTTTATGGATATCGAAGCACACATGAACGAGGTAAACTGAGACGACAAACGGCGATTTTTGTATATATACATTTATCATCGAACAAAAACCAGGATGGCGAATTGATGGAATGCAGCGTACCATTCTCGCTCCTCGAACCGCATCACTGCGAGCTGACCGGCAAGACATTTACAGACACCTATACGGCTACCAACACTGCAGCAACACCGTCATCAACACTCACGCCTGGAGGCAAGCGACAGCGGAAAGAAAAGGCACAGAAAGAAAGAGAGAAACGGGCAAGAAGAGATACGCCCCAGGATGATACGGAAACCGCTAGATCTGCGAATGGATTTACGATCAAGAAAGAGACTGATGGTACGACTATGAAAAGCTTTTCAAAATTAACGTACAAACACTCGTTTATTCACAACGTTGTTCAGTGGTCATGAAGGAGGCAGCAGCACCGAAAACTGACACACCAGCAACAGTAAAACCACAAAGCTTCATTGATCCCAACGACGTCATGGTCTTGAACGGACATCAGAGCGAAGTGTTCTCGTGCGCCTGGAATCCTGTGGAGCAATCTGTATTAGCAACTGGGTATCTATCTAAAGTTGATTCCTTTTTTCTTTTTTTTGCGACCCTATCCTCTAAACATTCTGGTGCGTGTGTGATTAGATCCGGTGACGCGACGGCACGGTTGTGGCGCGTACCAGAAAACAAAAACCAAGAGGTGCCTACGCCGATTGTTCTCAGCCATTTACCGCAACTTAAAGAAAATAAGGATGTGACGACCCTGGACTGGAATGTAAGAAAGCTAATTGCGAGAACTGTCGTTGGCAAATAACTGATAATTACACCAGCCATCGGGTACACTTTTAGCCACGGGATCATACGATGGGCAAGCACGCATTTGGACACTGAAGGGCGAGTTGCGATTCTTGATGTCTCACCACAGAGGACCTATCTTCTCGCTAAAATGGAACCGGTCTGGAGATATGATCCTTAGTGGCAGTGCAGATACAACCACCGTTGTCTGGGATGCGGAAACAGGCGAAATCAAGCAACAGTTTGAAATGCATTCTTGTAGGTGCATCAGATTTTCCTTTTAGCATGTTTTTGTTACTTAACAAACCATAGCTGCAATTCTGGACGTCGATTGGATGGACAACACGACGTTTGCTTCTTGCTCATCAGATAAGACGATCCATGTATGCCGTGTAGGGTCCTCAACACCGGTCAAGAAATGGAAAGGACACGAGGACGAAGTGAATGCTGTGCGTTGGGATCCAACCAGCAAATACTTGGCCTCATCCTCCGACGACATGACCGCGAAAATCTGGACACTCGATTCAGACGAACCTGTGCAAGAGCTAAAGGGACACAAGCTTCAGATTTACACCTTACAGTGGGCGCCCGCTACCGAAAACGGATCACGGATACTCGCAACCGCCAGCTTTGATGCGACCGTCCGTATATGGGATGCTTTGAATGGAACTTGTTTGCACGTACTGCGAAACCACACAGAGGCCGTGTACTCGGTGTCGTTCAGTCCCGATGCCCGACTGTTAGCGACAGGCAGCTTTGATATGCTGCTGAATATCTGGAACGTAAAAGATGGGTCGCTACAAAGGACATTTAGAGCGAACGGCGGGATCTTTGAAGTCCACTTTAACAAGAAAGGGAACCGGTTGGCGGCGTGCACATCCAACAAACAGGTCGCCATTATCGACATGGAATAATAATAATAGCCTTACCCTACAGCATCCTTATTTTTCCCCTGCATGTTTTATTTTTTCGCGCCGTTCTCTCATCTCTCTCTCTTTCTCTCTGTGTGTGTACTAGTCTGTTATACTAAATATATATCATATATTTTGTCGTTGCCGTTTCTTTTTAAAATCCTGATCTGACACGCATATCTTCGATCTTCTTTTGTACTTCTGCCACTGTGCGATCCAGTTCTTCAGCGATCATTCTCTTCTTGTCAGCGGGTAACGAGTTGTATTGTTCGCACAGATCACCATCTACCACAGAGCGGTTGGGTATGTAGTAACTTCTGTATGCTAGATGGTCGCGTCCTGCCAACGGTGGTGCCTCGGACCGCATGTGCATCTCCAGCATCTGGAAAAACTCGATATCCTCCCGAGATACAAAGGGAACAAATATACTGATGGAGCCCAGGAATGTCGTTACCAACAGTACTTCTCGTCCACCAGAGATTAACGATGTTCGATGCAGCGATGTGATAATATCGCCCATAAAGTAATGGCAAATATTTTCGACCTTGTTTGGTGCACCCTGCAAGTATCCTTTTTCGTGGAATATACGGTTGCCTGTCGTATCCTCGTCAATGTCGTGGCTGATAACTGAAGGCAGACGGTCCACAAAGAAATTGCCAAACTTGTCGCCACCAGCAACTGTGTCGTAGTCAACCATGGTCGACGCCGTCGTCCAGCGCGGTGTCGTATCATCTGCGAATATGATTATACGGTTCTCCACTCGTTTGTAAACTGCATAGTGGATGGATTCTTGAATATCACCAATAAGGATACGATCGCCTTGCGTGTGTAATGTGACAACGCAGTTGGGTACAGTCTACCATTGGCATTTCCTCAGTTTTACCACCGCTTGCAAACACCAAGATCATCATCACTTTTCTCACCTTTGTTTCACACTTGCGCAACATCTTCTTCTTTCCGAGGTCGTATATTCTCAATGCTTTTCCTACACCGGCCAGTAACCGTCCTTGGAAGCTAAGCAAAGCCGTTGGCACATCGTCGATGGGCGTTTTGTGGACCAACTCGAGCTGCAATTTCTCACCGCCCTCGCTTTGTTGCACAAACTTGTATACATTCAAAAAGCCGGATGAACATGACCTCGGTGATAGCTGGACATCTTTTGCAGTGCCAACGACCAGGAACTGCTCACCAGGTACTCCGGTGATAGGATTGTTGCGAAATGGTACGATAGCGCAACTGAATGCTGCCTCGTTGCCTTCGAGCTCAATTTCATGCAGGGTTTCTCCCTGGAATGGTTCCAGCAGTCGAATGCAGCTGGCCCATTTGCCTGGAGCATTTCGTACGTGGCCAAATTGAACAGGATCCAGATTTGTGATATCTTCGTCGATTTCGAATCCTTCTTTTTCCTTGACGGCAAGTTCTTTGATTTTTTCCTTGGGTGAGAATGTAGCGTGGTCGGATTCAATAATGACAAATGTCCTTGTGGGTTGGTGCAATACAAATTTGCGTGGTGTGTATTTGAGTGAAATTGCGACTTGATTGAAAATGCTGCCGAGTTTCTCGACTGTAAAGATGCGAAGAGTGTTTCCAGCAATGGCGACAATACCTTCCGCGCACTGCTCGCTAACGAACGGGCTACCGTATTCGAGTGTGTCATAACTGAGAGGCGTTAAATACAGTCGGTTCTGGAAAGTGTAGGTGATCCACGGCTTCGTCGATAATGCCAACACCGCAGGTCGTTCCTGAATATTGATTCTGAATAATTTCACTGCTTTGGGACCGAGGAATCGAGTTCGGGTCTCTGACAGCTGTCCAGTGACTGTATCCAAAACTGTACGGAGCAAAACACCGTTTGCGAGACCAATGTTCAGATATTGCGTACCGTGACCCCGCTCAACGGATGCTTCGACCATTTCAATGATACAAAGGTCGGATGGTACACCTTGCACTGCTTGCATGGAAATAGATTCTAAGCAAGAGTCAGGGTCAAGACTGAGAATACGCACAGTTTCATCGTCGCAACCGATAGCTAGATGTCGTGATCGCTGGCGGCCCTCAGGTACCTCACCGACTGCAAGGCAAGTGATGTTGGATGTCATTTGCTTCCGTTCATGATGCTCGTTCAATTGACCCATATTATCCAATTCAAAGTATACGATTTCACCACCAGAGAGTGCGATGACTACCTGGCGGTTATTTGTTGCTGCGTGCACAATGGTCTGACCGCCAGGAACACGCCACTCGTTCACACGTTTGTCGGCCTGGATATGTCGAATGCCATGTGGATAAACCTGTATCAGCGCATCTTCGCCGAGCTGCTGGACAGCAATGGTTGGAGCGTTCGTGAAGAATCCGGTATCTGTCACTTCTTCTACAGTCTCGCCAATTGAAAGGACCAAAGTCGCATTCGTGAAAGAGACGACAATGTATGCATGATACTGATCGTCGGCGCGAAGTTTTGTTGTCCATACGGCACTCGGATTTCCTGGCAGCTCGCTAACTGCCAACTCGCCGGCTTCCAATCCCTGGTTCAAAATACGCAAAGTTGATCGAGATCCGCGGCCACACAAAGTATAAATTCGAGGAGAATCTTCGTCTGCCAGGTTGAGAACTTTAGCATCAATAAGGGGCGCCAAGGATTCCAATTCGTCGACAAGCAAAAGATTCTTCAAAGGACGAGGTTTGAAATAGACGAGAGGGCGTTCCTCTTGTGACTCTTCTGCTTCCATGTAATCAGCTGCTGAAATTTCAGGGTCGTCGGGATCGTCGCCGAGATTCTCGAACGAATACAAGTGGCTGCAACATCGGGTTAGTAAACGCAAATAAAAAGAAATAAATCTAGTTCAAATACTTAACTGATTTCCGAATTCATTTGCTGCAAACAAGAAACCGCTCTTGAGAATACACAGAGAAGTTGCGACTGGAATGGTATCAAAATACTTGATAGTCATTCCTTGGACGACACCCTCAGAGTGCTCCATAGTAACCTTGTAGATATCGCCTTCTTCGGATTGCAGCAAGAAGAAAAATTGCGTCTGCTTGTTGATTCTCATCTTGTGCAGAGCATATGCCGAAATAATGATACCTCGATTAGCATCTTCCAGCGGTTGAGCACGTCTCGGGATTGGAATTCGTAGCTCCGGCATATCCTGATGTTTGTATGCAATGAAATTTTCTGAGCAGACCAATACGCCCGAAGGTCCATCGTTGCCACCCGGTACTGTAATTTGAATAATGTATTAGATATGATGACACTCAGCATCATGTTTATATTACAACTTGCCTGGCACAAGCAAATTTGCCTTAAAATCCACGGGTTCACTCCATCGTCGAACAACGTGGTTGAGACCGAGGTCCAATTCATAGTAGGTCAATAACTTTTCTGGATTTTGCATAGCTTCGCCGGTCGGATCCTGATCAGCTTCCGAGTAATCCACTTCCAGACATGCAAAGATAGGGTTCTCAAAGCCAACATCCAATCCAACAATGTGATGTATCAAGGCGTGGCTCTTGTGAGCTTCTAGCGGTGAGGAGATGGTCAAACGTGCTGCAGAGTCACGGTTGAGGATATATACAAGCTTCTGCTTCTCTATGGCACCAATCATCACTGCACGACCCTTTGGGTCTGTTGCGAGATATTGACCCGGTACGATGCGTCGACTTCCCGTCTTTCCATAGGTTTCTTGGTGCACTTTATCAAAAACGTTCTTTGCAGGGTTGTATTCTAGAATGACAATGCGACCGGAATCAGAGCCGACGACAATGTAATCTGTGACCGATCGCGTTAGTTTCCGCGCTTCAATATAGCATCACTTTAAACATTGTATACCTTTGCTAGCGCCTGTCAATCGAAACGGTGCGAGGCTGCGTACGAGGCCGAATACTTCGTGAGTGAGGATCGTGTGCACCTTTCCGGTATTCGGATCGGGTCGTAACAACTCGATGCGTGTGTTGCGTGCAACAATGATCTCCTGCTGCTTTGTACCCGAAAAGTTGCCATGAACCGCCTGGTTGATGGCACCGGTCGGATTGAGAGTGATATTGTACAGAAACATGGCGGAGGGCTGTGTCCTGTACTCTTCGTAGCGGGCGTCGTGAGCGCACAGAAACGAGAAGTCGAGCGGTTTTGAATCTGTGACTTAAAAATATAATCCAATGCTTGCTTCGCGTTATCCGACCGACGGAACGCGCGCTACTTAATTGATCGCTTGTATAATGGCGTTACCAGTAAAAATGTTAGCGTGGCAGACCCTACTGTTCCCTTCCCCTTCAGCTATTTAACAACCTCGCAGCTTAGTGACGGGTTCGGTCAACGGTCAGTTTAGGCAAGTGTTTGACAAGATCAAGACGATTCACGAAAAATACGGCCCTTTCGATGTGCTGTTATGCGTTGGTGACTTTTTCGGACAAGATCTGATGGACAGCCAACTGCAAGATTTACTGAGCGATCGTATTGACAGTAAGTTGATCTAGTGTTAGCAGCAGCAGCAGCAGGCGCCTACTTGTAATGGATTTATTGATATGCGCGCGTGTGCAACATTGCTCTAGTTCCTGCTATGACGTACTTCCTCAATGGCAAGCACCCTATTCCGAGCATAGCAGCATCGAAAATCAAAAACACTGACGGCGAAGTATGCGGCAACCTTTACTATTTGGGAAAGAGAGGAACATTGACGACTGCCAGTGGATTGAAAATCGCCTTCTTGTCCGGTTCTTGCAACAACGATGCTGAGGATGATAAGAGCTCGGACCATCGTTACACTCAGGACGATGTTAAAGCATTAAAGAATACACCTATGCCTGTGTCTGTGCCGCCCGGTGTCGATATCCTGCTCACGTACGACTGGCCAAAAAATGTCGAGAAGGGCTCCAAATCCAATATCACGCCAAATGCTACGTCAGAGCAGATAGCAGAAGTCGCCGCAGCGCTGAAACCAAGATACCATTTTGCAGCATCTGAAGGTATCTTTTTCGAGCGAGAACCGTACAAGAATGTCACTGGATTCGGACCACCCAACGAGCGACCCGCGGAGCACGCCAGCCGATTTATTGGCATTGGCCGAGCGTTGAATGATGAAAAGCAAAGAGTGAGCATACAGCCACAGGCAGAGATGGTATAGACTACTAACGTATGCTCACTGTCAGTGGTTTTATGCTTTTAGCTTGGAACCTCTCTCCAAAGTTTCACATGCCACATTGACAAGTCTCCCTGCAAACACTACGGAGTGCCCGTACACCCAGCCCAGCATCGCTGCAGGTCAGAAACGATCGTATGAAACATCAGACAGCGGCAACTTCTTTTGGGGTGGCACGCAATCGCAGAGTAAACGCCAAGGTACATGCTAGAGTTAAGTGAACTGAATGTATCGACGCTGACTCTTTATATATAGCCACGGAAGGGGGATGCCGACGATGTGGCGAGCCAACACACAGTGTAGACGAATGCCCTGTCCGAGCGCCTAGACTACCAAGAGGCTATGTATGTCGAATTTGCGGCGAACCGGGCCATCATATACGCGAGTGCCCTCAAAAGCCCGCCATCCGTCCGCCGCAACAGAGATCAGCGCCACGCGAGACTGATAACTGTAAGTCTTTTCTGGCGGGCTTGAATGACGTCAAATTTTGGTGCTAACTTAATTGCGAAACAGTGCAAGCATGCTGGTTCTGCCTGGCGAATCCCAAACTGGAAAAGCATTTTATTGTATCCATCGGCACCGAGATATACGCGACGTTGGCGAAAGGTCCGCTGACGACCAGGGAAACAGGGTCGCCTATTCCCGGAGGCGGGCATATGATTCTGGTGCCAATAACGCACTATCCGACATTTGGCAAGATACCTGACGAGCTTCGAGCCAACATCGTAGCTGAAGCTGAAAAGTATCAGTCAGCGCTGCGACGCATGTACAACGCATACGGGCAAGAGCTAGTATCATTTCAAATATCGCGTGAATCAGCGAGAGGCATGTCTCACGCGCATATCCAAATATTACCTATTCCAAAAGATAAAGTTTCTGCATTGGCGGAGACGATACGAGAGGAAGCGAAAAAGGAAAACATGATCATGCTAGATCAGGCTCCTGTAAGTGAATGGTCATGGGGTCCAAGCAGCCGATCGATGGCACGTAACCATACTTGTAATGTAGGAGGACCCGAATATCAGCTTTTTCAGAATGGATTTGCCTGACGGACAGACATTCGTGCATGTGTTGGAACCTACTGAGCGATTCAATCTCCAGTTTGGCCGGTAATTGATGATAGGGATGATGAATGGTTTGTTATGCGACGTTAATGCAAGAGATTATTTGCAGCGCTGTGGTGGCGAAGGTGCTTGGACATCCGGAACGAGAAGACTGGAAAATGTGCACGCAGACAGAGGAGGAAGAACGAAATGATGCCAATGAATTCAAGGCTGCATTCAAGACGTACGATTTTAATTAATAATTCTTACGATATATCCCATGCTAGACAGATTTGTAGCTTATCGCATATAAAATCACTTGGTCGAGCCCGCTTTATCAAGAGAAACTGTTAATTACGTCTGAGCATAACACTGACAATGAGGTTATCGCGGTTCCCGAGAATCCACGTCCGTATCAATTGGGATCTTTGGGACCCTTGTTTTGGCTGCCAGGTCGGTTCCTGAAAATTTCTGGGCAACTTTTATTATCGCGCACGCAAGCAGTAAGAGCAAACGGAATACAGCACAATGATGGCCTTCTTGTTCTCCGAATATATTGCGACAAGAAAACTTTTTATTATATTAGCCAAACCTTACAAAGAAAGACCAAACTTTACGCGCGTGCTGGAGCGAGCGTGAAATCATTGGGGGAGTCTAAAAAATATATCTGTGTTTAATCAATACGATCGCATGCAATCTAATGCTTAAATCGTATTTGGCACTAAAGATATCCGCTCGTCCCCTCCATACTTTTTTTCTCCGTCCCGCGATGACCGCTTTGGTGTTCAAGAAAAACTTTGCAATTGAAGATGGTATTTGGCAGCGGCAGTAGGCAATCGGTATATATTTCCTTGTATGGATTATTTTATGAGATTTGTGTCCACATTGAAGCCGTGAAATCTGTCAAACGTAGCAACAACGGGAGCCGAGCCGATGCGGTTCCCAAATAGGGGAGGCGTCATGTCGTCATGGGCCCGCGCCAAATTGATATCCCGAATCCCAAAAACGTGAAAGAGATCAAAGGTGATCTGGCTCGCTGGCGGCCAGTGGGTATCATGTATATATAAGAGGGACAGACAAGCGCGGTTTAACGTCCCATCATCAATCATCATGTCTCAATCCGAAACTACCACCCCTGCCACCACCGAAATTTTGGTAAACAACGAACCCGTCAACCCTCCCGTCCAAGAGGAACAGATCTCCCGAGACCTTGCTATGGAATTCGCCCAGCGCATGAGCACTGCTGGCAGTGGCGCCAACACTCCTACCTCCAAGGCTCCCCAGGTCTCGCCTTCGGTCGCAAAGGATTGGGCCTTGCTGCGTGATCCTGTCTTCCACAACGAGCGTTTGGAAGCTATCCGCCAAAAGAAGGGCTACATTATCGACATGGATGGTGTCATTTATCACGCAAGTATACATGGATCCATTGCAATGTAATTGCTTGCCCATTTGCTAACAATTTCTTGTTCAAATTTACAGGGTACTAAGCTTTTGCCTGGCGCAAAGGAACTCGTCGATTTCCTTCACAAGAACAACAAAAAGTTCCTTTTCCTGACCAACAATTCTGCTCCCACTCCCCGAGAACTGCAACAGAAGCTCGGCCGTTTGGGCATCGATGTCACCGAGGACCACTTTTTCACTGCTGGCCAGGCCACCGCCGAGTTTTTGAAATCACAGATGCCCGAAGGCGGTACTTGCTACGTCATTGGCGAGCCTGGTCTTGCCTATGCATTGTACGAGAAAGGTTTCTTCATGAACGACCACAACCCCGATTACGTTGTCCTCGGCGAAGGTTCGTCCTACAACTACGAGCGCTTGACCAAGGCTGTCCAGCTCGTCGGCCAGGGCGCTAAGCTTATCGCTACCAACTTGGATGTCGAGAACTTGGACTCCAAGGGCAACAAGATCCCCTCCTGCGGTGCTTTCGCTGCCTGCGTTGAAGTTATCACTAAGACCAAGGCATTCTTCTGCGGCAAGCCCTCTGCTCTTATCATGCGTTACGCTCAACGCACCCTCGGCCTCAGCCGCAGCGAAACCTGCATCATTGGCGACCGCATGGACACCGACGTTGCTGCTGGTATCAGCTCTGAAATCGACCCCGTCCTCGTGCTCTCCGGTGTCACTGCCATGGAGGACCTCGCCCAGTTTGCTTACCGCCCTTATGTTATCCTCGGTGGTGTCTATGAAATCCCCAACGACGACGAAAAGCACAACATTACCGAAAGCGAGATGGAAGATGCTGCTAGAAGAGTAAGTCGGGAAAATCAATTTATATCAGGAATTGATTGCTCACACAAGCAATTGAATAGGCATCCTTCTTGTAAAGTTCTTCATGTAGATGATGCATCCTGCTGTCATACACTGTATCATATATCATCATCATCCTCCTTCTCATTAGCACAAGTCTCAAAATTCCTCATCCTCTTACTTGTCCCTTTTTATGCTTTTTACCAGTAAAAGCTTTTGTTGTTAGTTCTTTATTTCCAAGCCTATCCATGCAAAACTGGACGTTACATTTTTATTATTGTTATTTGAGAACAAAGTTCACTGGTTGATCGTGATGGGAATGGTTTACAAACTCAAGAGATGCGGTTTTTACAAAAAATGAAAAAGTCGAGATATAATTGTAGCTATGCTAGGCAACGCTGCCCGCCCAGTCGGTCGCAGCAGACTTTGCGTCCGTTGTTTTCAATCAGGACGACGCACCGTGCACCCGTTGGATCGCTTTGGTCAAGTTCGCAGCAGTTATCAGGAAGCGTGTTGGTATTTTGTTGAGCATGCACGAGCAAATCGATCAAAAAAATGGCTGCGAGGAGGATGCTAGCAAGCACATTGATCTTGAGGAGGAGAAGCATTGATATCTTTGAAAAAAAAAAGGAAAGGAAGAAAGGTCACGCAAATTTCAACGACCCCACCTATCTCTACATGCTCAAATGTTGTGAATTAGTAGGCAGCAGGACGTCCCTTAGCATCAGTTATGCATAAATTGAATATTTCTTGCCTCTCCATCATGCCAAAAGTATGTGCGCTTTACACTTTTATAGAAAATGGAGCCAGCTGGTCGCCGCCATAACGACAGAGATCAATGCTCTGTTTGACCTACGATCAGGTACAGTATCTTGCGTGGATATACTATGAATTCCGTTATTGTGGAACTCCTGGGATCTAACGCATGCCTCCAGGATGATGCATCTCCTTCAATTCCCAAAAGACATGCATTTATCTATTCATGGGCAAATAGACACTTCGGAGTCGGTTCTATAATCCAAGGAACGCTTTCAAAAAAGAAAAGGCACAATATGAGCTGGGATACATATATGTCCAATCTACAAGGATCGTTAGCAGTGTGATTTGAGAGCTTGTGGCAAAACTGTTGAGTTATTGTACAATCAATTGTATACAGATGGTATCTATGAAGGAGACTGCTGGGCGCGTACAGTGTGTGCGGGTGGTGCAGGAGGTGGCGGCGTGGGTGACGAGGATGGTGGTTGCGGCGGAGGTGGAGGAGGACCATTGTACGGTGTTGGATCCACCCAGCCGGATGTAGCCTGTTGGTAGCTTGGCGGCGGCATTGCAGGATGGCGCGACAATCTATTAGCAGCTCTGTGCGGCGGCGGCGGTGGAGGTGCAGGAACAATCGCAGGTCCAGCACGCATGGGCTGAAGCTTTCGCCTGCGCGCAATGTATCCTTGCCAGCAGCAACATCCACGGAAGAAGCACCAACATACCAGCAGGATCAGGATGATAGCAAGGACAACGCCCACGGGGATAGCGATTGCCTTGTTGTTCTGAAGCCAAATGAGCGCGCGGTGAGCAGCGCTACCGTAATCGCAATCGCCGTTGGAGCAGACGCCCCCGAGGCCGCAAGGCGTGCCGTCAAGAAAATGGCCCGTGAAAACGATGCATGACGATGTGTTGGATGCTGAGCACACAATGTTGCAGCTCGATCCGAGGGCCGAGCACGCGCCCGTTATAGAAAGACCAGATCCACGGTCAATGCATTGCTGGTCACGCGACGTGCATTGACCACTTGCGCATTGGAGTCCGTCGTTTCCGCACGAAGTGCCGTCTTCCACATGTTGATCTTCAGGGCAGTCGCCCGAGGTACCCGTGCACATTTCTGCAACGTCGCACTCGTTTTCTGCTGGACGACAAGTGTACGTCGATGGCTGCAGCTGGCAATTGTTGCAACATAGATCCGTGGCATCGCTGCATATCAATCATGAACGTTTAATGATGTACTAAATAAAAGCGTTTAATTGTCGCTTACTCGCACACAGCACCGTTGATGAATTTGCAAGTGCTTGCATCGCAGCAGGTACTGTTTTTGCCTCCCGGATCGCAATCCTCGCCGTCTTCTTTAATACCGTTGCCACACATTTGCAGAGTTTGAATAGTTCTGGAGCCGGGAGCTAGTACAACAATAAAATAAGCAACTTTTTTTCGTTGATACACATGTTGCAGAACCACTTTACATTCGAGGCATGTTCCCAGAGTAGGGTATAATCCACAAATGGTGGTTATCGAGCACGGACTGAACGAGTTGCTGGAAACGTTGTTGGTTGGGTTCATGATGTATGTGCCACTTGCATCGCACGTTGTGTCGCTAAGTGGGCAGCAAGAACAGGATGAGCCGCTGCATGGACAGGTATCTGACGTGCAGTCATGGATGGCACCGAATCCATGCCCAATCTCGTGAGCAACCACCTTCCATTCATCCCGGACTGTAGATTTTTTTACATTTAGAGGTTGCCCATCATATTCTGATCGAGTACTTACTGATAGACGATACACCGGTGCCAGATACATATTGGGTCACGCCATTCGAGGTCTGCGACGAGACATCCGAGTTGCACAGCTGCCTCAACCACGCAATTCCTACCTCTAATCCGCTAACCCACAGAGTCAGATTTACAAAGAGAAAACTAGACATTCTCACTGCTGTTGCGATACCTTGAGCAAGCTGTCATGAGATGATACAACGCAGCACCGTCGTCACTGTAGTAAGAGCGCCACAAGCTGAAATCGCTGAGCCGTTCGCTTATTGTGTAGGAAGACGAGCATGCTCTATTCCATGAAATGGACGTATCGTCCGAGCACTCCTCTGGCATGATGGTAATGTTGATTAATCCAAGCCGAATGTTGAAGGTATCCTCGTAGACGGCCGACGCGCTGTTCCAGTCATTGATGATCTGGTACCGTGCCTCTTCGATGGAGCCGTAATACTTTGTGTACGTACAGTCTGCTGCCGCCACCATATATGCAACTAGAAAGGAGGTAAATGATCGTGGTTAATCAGATATATACAAAGGATGATGCGATTACTACTTTTCCCAATACTTGCTCATGGTCGACGAGGGGCAGCCTGTGGTATCGCGCTTTACCATCCCGGGAAACGCATTGACACGTTGCTGCTGCGGGGCTGAAAAAATCCCCCACCATTCCTCCTGCTGCTTTGGTACTCGGTCAAACACCACTCCATCATCTATGCTAGGTTGCACAACAGGAAGCGTCAACGTGTCAGAGTCGCGATAGATAACCATGGCGGCAGCGCTGTCATCCGCCAGTTCCGCATCGTCGTCGCGCTTTGCGAGCTTGTAGTTCCTGAGTGTCTTAATGTGATACATGTCGCCACGAGCTTGGAACGCTCCCTCAAATATGGGGTATGCAAGCTCGGATCTATGTGCGTATTAGTCACGGGATGTAAAAAATTGCTACATTGGGATAATATATATTTACCCAGTGAGGTCCTGGCGCACGATTATGCGAGCCCAGCCAAGAACACCTTTCTCCTTGTTTTTGTCACCGGCTGCTGCGCTACCATGCTCCCACTGTCGTTTGGCATGGGCAGACTCTGAGAGAACGTGGCCTCGGTAGATTCGAAACGACTCGGGACGCAGATCGCTGTTTACTGGGTGGAAGAGGTCCAGGTTTGGCTCGAGATGCAGGTGGAATGTCTGGTTGTATGCGTTGAGCTGCAACCGTACGAGGTCGTCGTGCTCGAGTGAGCTCGGTCGTGAAGGTACAATGCTCGGGTTCCGCGAAAGATCCCGCTTTGCATAAAATTTGTCAGGGCGAGGGGCAATTTCGAATTGGATACTCTGCAGCTTCTCCACACGCAACAATCGACGATTATCGTAACTGCGGCCTTCAATGGGCTTAGCAGCAATTCTTCATCCATCGATTCTATTTGCTTTTTTACCTAGGACGCCGCTGCTGTTAGCGATGGCAATTAAAAGTACAATGGCATGGTAGCAAAAAGCAAGTCTTGCTCCTCCCATTGAACAATGGTACAGCGAGCAGCAGAAAGAAGCTCGTTGCCACGAGGTTTTTGAAGACGGTTTGCCAAGCACGTTGTGCGTGTGTGTGCGCGCGCGGCTTTTAAAACAAGAGAAAGGCCGGCGGGACAGAAACAAAGGAATAATAATAAAACGGACAATGAGAAGAGAAGAACGTTCCTTTTCCGGTTTCCCAGGATTCATACATACATAGTTCTTCAATTGGTTTTTCTTATATTATATTTTTTTATTTGATTTTTTTCTGTTTTGAAACTACAGTATACAGTTATATTATATATACGACTTATATCATAAAGTGGAATTGTGTATTTTCGTTTCCCGGGTTGAAGCCAATTGCCAAGCAATGTTGTGTGACACCTGACAGGATACATGGAAACATGGAAATTCTGACTTGTTCATCCAATGATAATCTATGTACAAGAAAGGTATAAGGTACGCGTAAAAGCTGCCTTGAAATGGGAATGCTTTCTAGGCAGTGTTCATGACCGTCGTTGCTGCTGCTGCTGCTGCCGCTGCTGTTGGTGCGTTGGATGGCGGCGGCGGTGGTGGTGTTGATGGAGCGGCGGGCAATTTGGTCTTGTGAGACGCTGCTGCTGTGGGTGCTGGTGGAGACATGCGGGCCGATGTCGGCGGAGAGTGCATCCCAGACATGATGACTGATGGAGACGGCAGCAGAGGTAAGGACGGGCTGGTGGAAGAAGAAGGATCTGATACTACAGACGATGAGGTGTCACTTTGATGGCAGTAATCGTTCTGTTTCCGTTGTTGTTGTTGTTGCCCCTGCTCGTGCTTCAAGGTACCGCCGCCGCTGCCGTTGCTGCCTAAGGCGCTGTTGTTGCCGTGGTGATGAATGTTCTGCAAATAAGCATGTGTCATGTATCGACTGCTAGTGAGGCCATAGTTGACGCCGCCGAAGAGCGAACTCGGCAGCATCGGGTCGGTTCTTCGTCTGTTCCTTCCAGGCTTATTGAATCGTGCTGGCTCAAAGTTTTGCCATATGTACTGTGTACACTTGTCAGCATTTGGCAAGTCCTGGATCATCTTGGCAATGGTGTTTTTCCTTAATCCAAAGAAGTCCGGGCCCACGGGATTATGCCCGTATTCCTGGTTGCGGATGGCAAATGCACGTCTATTAGGTTGAAATGGTATAAGTCTATCTCTCCGTCTGTCTGATGATGATCATTTTACCTCACGACGATTGTCCAGACTGTGGTGGGGGTGGGCCCTGAATAAGTGACAGGACAATCATCGGCTGTAACTTCAAACTATGTATAAAGTAATCAATGTCAGTTGGGTTTGCAATTTCCGGTTGCAGGGTCCTCTTACTTTGGGTTCGATCCCGTTATCCAGAATGCGACATGTGTACTGCGTATCACTCTTAGGGTCTACCATACTGCGATACCATCTATAGATAAAGATGTTGTGCATTAATAAGCTGGCCATGTGACATTAGGAGTTTGCGCTGCTGAATGTTTACACATACTTGCGCACAGTGTAGTTCACGGGGTAGATGTATCTCTGATTGTGATAGTGCGGACGGTCGTAGACAACCGTGCCAAGATTGACCACTGTCCAGGAGTCGATCTCGACAGGGAGGATGTAGTTTCCGTGTTCATCGCGGTCCACTTCGTAATACGACCGCACAGCAGCAGATGTTTGCGAGGCAGCAGGTAGCGCGGGGCGCTTAATATCTGCTGCTGCAGACGCAGTGGCGGCCTTTTTGCGCTTTTTAAGACTAGGTGTGTAAATGACAGGAATGTAGCTGCTTTGATGCTGCTGTGGCGTAGGAGCCTCAGATGACGAAATTGCAGCAGCTGCTGAATGGTCATCTATACTTTTAAACGCTCCTGCTGTACGCGTAGGCGTAAATGCCGATCGTCGCTCTGTTGTGGTGGTTGCAGCAGCAACATCGTATCTCGAGTATTGGTCATAGTAGTATGTAGAATGCTGATATGCATAATCTCCTCGTGGATCAGAGTAGCTGTATCCATCCGTCATCCTGCGGCGACGTCCCAAACGATCACTTTCCTCGTGACCCTGGTGATATTGGATAGACCGGAAAGATGCTGGAGGAGGAGGAGGAGAGACACGGTACCTATAGTCACTGGTATCCAGTGTAGGCCGAGGCAGGAGTGGTTCGGGTCGACAGATTTGTGTGGTGGCAGCGCCGGCAGCACCGATAGAGCTAGGAGGAGGTAGCAGCTGGCGATGGTGTTTTTGCGTGGACTGAAAAGGAGATGACGATTCTTGTTCTTCTGCTGCTGCTTGGGATGTAATTATATCATGTGACGAGGTGTTCCACGCCGATGCAGAACGTTGTTGCTGCTGCAGGACAGCATTGATGCCACAGCTGCATGACTGAGTTTGTGGCGGTGAAGATGATGGTGTACTTTTGAAACAGTCAAAGTTCTGCTCCTTAAGGGCGCTATAGAACTTGTCCTTGGCCCACTTTAGAGTCTACATCTACACGTGAGCTTACACATACATATTCGAGGACAAGATGAAGTCTTACAGGTTGCAACTCTAGATAGATCTCGACTTTATCTGTGGCTGCGATCTTGCCTTGTACCTTCACATCTTGATTATTCTTTGCCTCAAGGATCCATGATAGCAGCCCATGACCTTCCCAGACAAGGGGGCTTTTTTTTTGATTCGTTAGACTGCTGCAAGTCTCCCGAAAGTTTGCAGTGTATACTGATAGGTCGTGTTCCTGGCAAATAATGTCAGGGCTAAAAACAGAAGAGCAGCAGCTGGGGATCAGCGAGATCATACGATAAAAGAAATAGAATATGCTGTAATACCTTGACGAGCAGATTGTCCACAGACATTTTCGCAGCGATACGGGCATGATTGTACCATCGCGATCACTGGTATCTGATACAGAAAATGCTGCCATCCGCGTGGTTATGGAGCCTCGTATAGTGTAGTACACTTTGACTGGATCGAAATTGATACTGTTTGAGCGCTCATGTTATGGATGGACTACCTGTCATGCTTCTTCACCTTGTAGTTCTTTTGACATGATGATGTTTAGAGTTTCGGAAGCGGATGCAAACCAAGAGGAAAAGGGGAAAAGAAGAAAAAAAGAAAAGGCCGAAGAAAAAGAAATTAAAAAAAAAAGACAAGTTTGATGCGCCTCTTTTCCTGTGCGTGGTGCGTGCTACATGTGTATATGTGAGTGGAGTGAGCGAGTGAGTGAGTGTGTGTACGATGTGAGCCTCTGCCTTTTCCTAAACTGCACCCCCTATCATGCTCCGAAGAAAAAAGCTCGGGCCAAACTTGACAAACCAAGATAGTTTGCCACATATTACAGTACATCCCCCAACCCATTGTCTTGACCATTCCCCCCATTATCCCTTCCTTGGGACGTCCATATTTTCTTTCATATGCATACGTAAGCCCTTTTCGTTGGGGCGTCGATCTCTTTGCATACCAGGTTGACATTGAGACTTTCACACGACCACACTTGATGCATGAACAATCCCTGTAAAAAGAAGAAACGTCCTTTTTGCGGCCACATTGCCATGGGGACACTGACTGGCTAGGTAAAATCACAATGATTACTGCTACTAAATGGGCCAAGGTCCCCGAGGCTGCTGAAACCCCATTGAAAGCCGTTCGTCGTCCAGTCTCCGATGGACTGTACCGGATTAGGCAATCCCAAATGCTTTTCAATGTGAGATGCCCTCAATGTTGTACAACGTATCCGATGATGAAAGACGAGCCCGAACGGATGCAAAACTCACCACAACTGGTGATGCATGCAAACCAGACGGCGACGAAAAAAGCTAATTGACTTATCTCTATTTGATCTACGTTGCTGCTATCAGCATATTTATTTTAGCTTGTAAGCCCTGTAGCAGAAATTGCGCGCGCGCACATACACGCACGCACACACACACACACACACTCAAGTTTAACATAGCACATGATAATAAACTGACGGGCTTAAGGGAGACAAGAATGATTACATTCCGACAAGTAACATATCTCAGTTGTTGATTTAATAAAAGGCCCTTGGACGATCCAATGACATGCAGCAAGGCAAATGGGACGTTGGCGGAGAAGGCAGATCGACTGTGCCATTTACCACAACTGTGCCGTAATCTGAAATATCCCAAAATGGTAAAGATTTCTTCAACATTTCCGCGCATCGGGGGGCAACTGGCCATTTGAGCAGCAGCGGCCCACTGTTGGAAGAAGAAAAAAAACTCTAACTTTATCTGACTGAGCACCAGCAGCAGCAGTGATGATGATGGCCGCATATAAGCTGAGATAACGGCAAGAGGAATACAAATCATTCTTCCCGCGCAGCAACAACACCTGTCTGAAATTCGGGATGATGATGGATTAGCTTGGATAACAGGAAGGTTCTGGGTGCTGGTGCTGGTAATTTCATTCCTGACATTCCACGTCGCAGGTCATCACCTGCCACTGCTGCTGCAACAAACATTTACCTTTTCGCTGTCATACATGCATGTTTACACTGAAAACGTTTGAAACACGAAAAAATACATATATATTTACTACAACCCGAATGTAGCATATGTAGAGTTTGGTCTGCGCCGTGTTTATGTCGCACGAGCTAAACAATACCATGTTATTACGAGTTGGATGAAAGCAATCCAAACAGACAAGCAGATCGCTTCATTGCTGCATGGGAAGCCGTGGCGAATCCAACCAAGCTTCCCGGTCGTGGCATCAAAAATGATGCTGTCGAATTAACGTCGTCGAGTAGTGTCTTGTGACTCGACTTCAGATCCACCGTCGGTTCGGCGCAGCAGCTATCCGCTCATATATCTTTGCTCCGTGATATTGACACCAGGCGATTGGAGAGTGTTTAAAAAGTTCGTCGATGATCAGGAGGTCTGCACCCACCCCCCGAAGTTGAAGCATTTTCACCGATGGTTGATCTGGGTTCCAGCTAGGAATTTCCGTCTTCTCCAAGATTTCATCATAAAGAACATTATCGGTTTCTTTGAAGACGTTAGCAATATGTTCGGATGTCAGATCAATTTGCATGGATGAGCTTGATAGCCCAGAAGCAACCCGCCATATCAACTTGTCAAGCCCTCCAAGGACAAACGTTGAGAAACTGGAGGCCGTTGTAAAGCGATTTGCTTCGGACAGACAGATAGTGATTGTGCTCTTGGCACAGACTAATCGTCTTGCTGATGAAGGAGAAGAGATCTTGCTTGACAGAGCAGTCATGCGCATTAATGACAAGGTTAAAAAAAGAGCGGGAAAAGGGCGTGATGTAGAGATTTAAAGCGCTTATGAATGGGGACAATGAAAACAATAATACAAAGATCTCTCCATTAAATGTACTCGAACAAAAGATGGGTGAGATATGAAGATACGATCCTGCTTTTATCGTTGTCGTATTTGCATGAATGGATCTCTTACGAACACTTTCGATTTGAAGACATGTCTTTATTTGTGCTGTAAATCAGATTCCTACATTAGCCCAAATTCACATTGAGCATACATTTCATATTTATTGTGGGTTGCCGTTGACCCAATTTCAGTCATTCTGGCTCAATACTGCAAAAAAAACCCTGCATTGTTGCCCGAGTCAACCGGGCGTTCAGCTAAGGCGCCACCGTTTGTAAACAAAGATGCATGACGACGAGGCCGTCGAAAATCCATCTTACGCCCACGACATTGTCGTTTGTGACATTAAGAGTACATACTTACATTTGATGAACTCTCCCCCCCCCACCGCCCTCCGCGGAAAGCCGTCCGGAATTCTATCTATGATCTTCTGCTCTTCTTTTCTGCAGGCAGGACTTTTCATGTCCAAACCGGCAAATCATCCACATCTGGTTGCATATAAGTACAGAGATTCATTGATCTTTTCTATATTCTTCTATTTGGAGATGGAACGCCAGGCAACAATAGATTGGCCATATTATGAAATGTAGAGAGGCCATCGTTCTTCTACATCCTTGGACTCTTGATTGCAACATTTGAATTTCAACACAAATGCCAATGTAGTAATCTTTATATTAAAAAGAAATAATCAAAGTTGAATTACAAAGAAGGCAATACAGGAATGAATATGAAGAAGTCAAGAGCGAGTAGCAACTGTAGTTGATCGGGAACAAGGGAATTTCATAAGGGCATTACGTTAGCACCTTGCACTACTGCTGCATAATCATAATTGATACTTACACCTCGAAGGGTAATCCCTGAATTTACAGGGGACCAGATCGCGCACCTAGTGTTTCTGTATCAGCTTGTGTCCACCGCAGCAAAGTAAATCAGTAGACATACTTTTTACCGTGGGGTCGGTCTATTAAAATAAAGAAGCACGACAGAGGACTTGATGTGATGCATCGCGAGAGGCGGGAGAAAAGACGGAGAGGCGCGAGACTGTTGATATTTGATGTGGCAGGTCAGGACAGAGGTCATGTCGGCTACGAAGTTAAGTGTAGAAACCGTACTGCACCTCGAGAGAGCAGCTAACGTACCGGGATGTTTGAGAGAACAGAGCCAAAGAACGAGATTTTGGATCCAGGTCCCTTTTTATATTCGCAGCTGTGATTCAATGCATTAGTTGACGTGTTCCTGCTGTCTTTGAAACTTTACACGTACTTGCATTGCGCACGTCCACCGAATCAAATACGAAGCTATCCGGCTGTTGTCGTATAGACAAGAACAACAGTGAAGTGACTGAATACACTCTTTACGCGTGGATATTTTACATTACAGACGAAGACGCGGTCATCAACTGTCTGGCGTTCAGTTCCGCCTGTCCGGAAACGTCCTCTTACCCAAAGAGGTCATTCGTCAGATTTATCGCCGTCGTATGTATAAAATTATTGGTAGACCAAGCATCCCACCTCATACATAGCGTTCCGTCATCCCAAGAATGTAAAGCTTTCAGCGGGATACAAAGACCTGCAGGCTTTCCAGTATCACTCCAGGCAATTACAGCATTTGCCAGTGCTATATTTCGTCTCTCATCCTTACAGGGCCCTAGAAGACCTTCTGGCTATGTATACGTTCCATTACCGCTTCTCGTGCTATCAGAATTTTCTACATTTATTTTCCTTGAATCCCTTCTAAGACATTGTTGCTCTACTGATTTCCCATGATGTCCTTCAACTTACCTACGTCAGCCTTTTGGTGAGCTTATTGACCCTTCCTGGTGGTTTATAAAATCTTCTACCCTTATAGCTAGTACTCGTTGTCTGTATTTTACTTTCATTAAGCAGATATTCCAGTTTTATCTACTCTATTAATTTCGACTTCTCTATCTGTATTAGCATCATTGATGTCTACATCTTTCCGTGTTCATGTCACGAGATCTTCAGTCGATATCTCTGGCAGATATGCATTGCATACCAAGGGTCATTGTACAGATTTATGTCAATATTAAGCAGATATATGCTTCATAAGGGCCTTCCTCGTCGTAAAGAGCAGTTCTGAAACCAGGAGGTATGACATACACTGGCTCCGCTATTATATCTAACGATCAGACAACTAACCCTTCGTGCTTGGTTTTGGTTGTGGCGGGTATATTCTTTGCAAACCGCTGGCATGTCGATGATATGTCAGGTTAAACTGCCGGATTAGGCATAGATTTGATCATCCCTGCCTTGGTTTTCAGTTTCTCTTACAGTAAAAAAGAGTAAGGATTGGCCATTATTGCCATTCCTGAGACGAGCAAGTTGTAGTACAGTTTTACCGTGGACACTTGGACGAGCCCTGATGGTCTCGATATATTTGTCTTCATCCTCGTCTTCGATTTCAACAACTAAAGTATGGAATACTTTGACCTAGAATCGTATGACACAATTAGAATGGAAAGGATGATACTCGTAGCTGTATACATTGCCTGGCACTTACCATTGGAAGAAATGTTGGCATACTTTTCCTCCGATGCGCTGCTTTGTTTCCAATATGCAGTTACTTGCAAGCGCGTTGATCTCTTTATATGCACCAGGATCTTCTGCAACAAGTTTTTTTAGGGATATCCACGTGCCTCCTTGGGCTGGAGAGCAAAGAGTGTAATAGTCGATGCACTGCGGTCGTTACCGCAATTAGAGATATAGCCTATCCTATACTTATTTCTTAGCAAATCTCTGCAGAATAATTGAGTACCCATCTGGTCACAAATAAGTCAGTATGCTTTGAAGACGTATCCCATATTCTATTTATGTCATATACCTGAATTGAATTACTGGCATAATTCACATGCTTAGCTGTTTTCTCTGTATCTGCGATGTGCTAGTACTCTGAGTGTTGCGTGCTTGTAAAGCATATACCGGAATAAATAACGTCAATTGCCTGGACAATACATCCATTCCCAAACACAAGGAAAAATGGCTTAGAAGAGTATACATAATAATACCACGTAAATATATAAAGATAGATAGATATAATATATATATATATATGGATAGATGGAGCGGCGGAATACATACAAAATGATTGATTGAGGGAATGTGTCGGAAAGTAACAACATGTGCGTTAAAGGAGATAGGGTCAAAAGTGAGCAGGATAAACGCGTATTAAAAAGCAGCCTTGAGCGGCCGACCGTCATCAACACTTGATGACTCGTCATCTTCACGTACAAAGTCTTCTTCTACACCGCTGTCGCCGGCAAGGTCGAGAGGTATGGATCCATTGTCGGATTTAAATAAGCTAGCATCCAAACCGCTCACAGCGTCGCGGTATGTTCGGACCATGCACTCCATTGCCTCCCACCAGGTGTATTTCTTGGCTTTCTCTGCAGCCTCTTTGCCCATATGCGCACGTTTCTCCGGGTGATCCACCAAGTTACCAAGCAGTTCCTTGTATCGTTCGATCTGCTGCTTTCTATTTGATAAGCCAGTAGCATCCAAAAGGAGTCCTGTCCGGCCGTGATCGACCAAGTCCCGGACACCTTCTGCCCACAATCCAACTACAGGTAAGCCTGATGCCATTGACTCCAAGACAACTTGTCCAAATGTTTCTGTGACCGAAGGGAATGCAAATATATCAGCGGAAGCATACGCAGTTGCCAGATCGACTCCTTCCAGATATCCCGTAAATGTGACAGGAATGCTCTTTTCGCCACATTCGGATTGGATGCCCTCCAGCGCAGGACCATGGCCGACAATAACCAAATGGCATTTGCTGTAATCCATCCTCTTGTATGCGTCCAGCACGAGACCCAGGTTCTTTTCGAATGATACGCGGCCCACGTACAGAATAATCGACTTTTCATTTGACTGACCAAGCCATTGTCTTCGGAGACTCTCTGACCTGCGCGCAGGCGTAAATAATTCAATGTCCACACCTCGCGGCCACAAGCGCAAGTTCTCAAATCCTTGATTATGCAAGATACGTGATGTTGAACGTGACGGGCATACGACGTATCTGCATTGGGAGTGGCAGAACCGATTCCAGCGCCACATGAGAGGAGTAAAGATACCAAAGCCAAAGTGCTGGCAGTAGGTCGCCAGGTTGGTGTGGTAAGACGAAACGAGCGGTACCTGAGGCAGGTATCTGTTGCATACAGCCAGGCCAGCAACACCAAGCCAGACCGGGTCGACCAAGTGTACAACGTCCGGTTCAAACTCTAGCAGCCGCTGCGTAAACGCTGGTCTCCACAGGTTCAGCTTGAGTTCTGGGTAGAACAGGAGCGGGATTCCGGCAGTGCCCATGAGCGAAGCTCCAGCGTATTCTGTCATTCCACTTTCCGGGCCAAGAAGCAGCACCTGGTGCCCATTCGCTTGCAAATGCTCCAGCAGCCGCGACAAGGTCCTCGTCACGCCGTCGACCTTTGGCAGAAAGTTCTCGGTGATTACGGCGATACGCATGATAATTGAAAAAAGGAGAAGCAGCAGCAGCAGCAGCAGCAACAAGGTTTTTATCTGGTGCTAGAAACGGCGTTTCGTTTTAAACTTATTCCGGTACGGGCACGGCAGGATCACGGAACCGCTTACCTTATTCTCGCAAAGGCAGGTGGGAGTCAGGAAGAAGAACAAGAAGAAAGAAAGAAAAATATATGGGTATATATCAATGAACGATAAAATGATTGTTCTGCTTCTGGTATGTATTCGGTCGGTCCTGCTTGATCCAATCAATAGAGTTCCTTTACAAATGTGCACTGATTTTTCTTGATCGGGCAAGTGCAGACTTGCTCTCTCACAATGCCCGAATTGTGCACATGCTGATTTCTCAGCGCCGTCTTCAGGAACGTGTGCAATGCATCGGGCAAGCATGATTACACTCCTTTTTTCCTGCAGCGTACTAGTAACACTCAGCAGATTCACTGCTTATTGTGCTATCCTTCCTCATCTATAGCACTTTTGAATGGAAATGTTTTGTTGGCCTGTACTAAAGTCCATGAAATCGCTAATATTACAATCAGGGGACTAGTGAAAAATGAACGAATAATGTCTCAGGATACGGAACCCACTTTTGGGAATGCGAGGGTGGAGGAAGGAAAGCCACAAATTTTTCTAGCGCTGCCCTGCACTCTCTCTGATAACTGTTACTACACTCTTGTTCCGAAACAATGTCGCCTTCACCTCCGCCTAGCTGTCCAATGCACCAAAAGGCAGAAGAGAAACCCGCTCCACCGCCTAGCTGCCCGATGCACCAAAAGGAACAAGAGAAACCTGCTCCTCCACCCAGCTGCCCGATGCATCAAAAGCCAGTTACCGACGAATTGAATCGACTCAACATGATGCCCAGCCAGATCTCGCAGGAGAAGCAGAGCGATCAGCAGGTCGACTTGCCGACCGAGCGAGTGATATCGTCGATTCCAAAGGCGGACGGCAGCTCCAAGTGGGAGTATCCAAGCCCGCAGCAGTTTTACAATGCTTTGCGACGCAAGGGCTGGGAAACACCCGAGGAACATGTAGAAACCATGGTTGATATCCACAACTTCTTGAATGAGGAGGCGTGGCAGCAGGTCCTCAAGTGGGAAGAAATGCGAGGATGGTAAGAAGAGAAGCAGCACAGAGATGATAAACCAGTGTCTAAATTGACGACTATTGTTAGCCCATGCAACGAGGATCCATATCTTGTGAGATTGCAAGGCCGACCTAAGGAATTGAGTCCCAAGGCTCGTTGGCATTCGTTGTGGGGGTAAGTTAAAAAAAAATACTATCCTATACCCAGGTTCCACTGCGTATTTACCATTATTATTCATAGCTCCCCACTTCCATTTGACCGCCACGACTGGTACGTCGGACGCTGCGGCGAGGAACGCCGCTATGTCATTGATTACTACGAGGCACCCGAGGAGCAGCCCGGTGTGCCAGTATTTTACCTCGATGTCCGTCCCGCCATGGACGATGCTGGTAGCATCTTTTGCCGTTTGAAGGCTGCGGCCAAGGAAAAGTGGGAGCAATGGTTCCCGACTGAGAACGCAAACAATGCCTAGACTGTTGTAAACTATTTCTCTTTCTCTTTTACGCACGATCGCTCGCGCATATTCCCCTCGCCACAAACAACTATCGTTTTCGCCCATGCATCTCAACCCTTCTCATGAACTCCTTTCGTTTGCTACATTGTACAATTGATTAAATTTCATCTTTTTTACATATAGATCAATTTATCTTTAAATAAGGTTCCATTTTTTACACAATTTCTCTCCTCTCGAATGAAGAAAGCAAAAGCATTTAAATAGAGGCGGGGGTGTGTTTAGGTTATCGCTGAAACGGCGGAGGCGTGGTTTACAAAGGTGGAAGGGAAGAAGAAAATAACATGGTTACTGTGTTTTTGACGACAGGTATTTCTCTTCGTAGAGACGGATTTTGCCGAGAAGCGAACGACCCTTTTTGAATTCTTCGTAGCTTCGAATCAGTCGTGACTGAGGTCCCATTGTAGATTGGAAGATAAACATCCAGTGCACCATGACCCACGACGTGTGATATGAAAGCTTGTTGTAGTAATCGCCTGCGAGCGCTCGCAACGCTGGGAGATTCGACCAAGGGATCTATATCGATTGTTGTTAGCATCACCAATTTGGTCTACGGCGCAGCAATCATTTTTACCTTTTGGAAGTCGTGATGCTCATTGTGGTAGCCGATATTCATAAACGGAACGTTAAGGATACCATAATATGAGTAAGTCTCTTGACCGTCGTCAAATGTATAGTGTTCCTGGATAAAGTGTGCCGCGCCGGGATGCAGCGAGTATCCAAAGTAAAGGGACAGGAACAGGTATCCCAGACCGCGACCACCGCAGAATGTGTAGATGAGACCGTCCATCACGATTGAAAAAACGAGGTTGATGATTTCCCATTTGGAAAGCGTCAAGTTTCGTTCCATTTGCATGACAGCACCGCGTATTACGTACATGAACGGGTAGATGAGAATCCACAGAAGTTTGAGAAAGGCGTTTCCGCGGATAAGCGTCTTCTCCCATTCGAGCGGAAGGTCAGGATCTAGTCCTTCTACACCTTGCCATGTATGGTGCTGTATGTGATATCTTCGGAAAGATTGGGATATCGGTACCGGAAGGCAAATGTTTGCAACGAGGCCAACGTAGCGATTAAGTATCTTGTTTTTGGTCACGAGACAGTGGCACGCTTCATGTATAATGACACCAATGATGCCTGTTAGTGTCGCGCCGACAAAGTATGCGACGCCCAAAAAGACCGAAAGCGAAGGTGTTGACACTTTGCCAAAATAGTACGCAATACCAAGCTGAATGCAATTGATGGCAACTGCCACGTAGAATGTACGAATGTCGGTGCCATACAGCTTCTCCACTTCAGGGAACCGTCGTAGAATGGTGTGCTTGCGTTTCAAGTGAGGTTCGTCCATGTCGTCCCGCGCGAAATCGTCGTGGATATATGGGATGGAGCGTTTCCATTGCCCGAGGTATAACGGGAACCGGTAATCGGGATGCTCGGGTTTTTGCCGAGCAACGAGGACGTGGTCTTTGTCTTCGGACTCGACAAAAGGTGGCATGGAGAAAAGTAAAAGAGGTAAAGATACAAACAGAGAAGAATAAAAAAGAAAGAAGATAAAAAAAGTAAGGGTCGCCTTAGTTTCCGTGTCCCGTCCGCGACACTTGTCGAGCAGCGAAAGAGAGCGCGCTGTCGTCGTCACCTGACATAAAAGATTGTCAAAGATACCAGTGGACTGACTTTTTTTTTCATCAATTTATTCGCTCTGTAATTATTACTACTCTACTCGATGCAACGTACCCGGCCCTGAGCCCTGAGCAAAGGGAAGAGCAACAAACAGTGGTAAAAAACTTGCATCGTTACACAGTCGGTTCGTTCAATGGAAACACCTGTCATTGGATAGATGCGCATCATGAGAGACAAGTTCTTACGCCATTTGGCGAAACAGGAAAACCTCGATATCTTTTGATCATCCAAGACATCTAATCGATCTATTCATACACTGGTAATGGTGGCAAGGAAGGGAATCTTGATAGCGAAAATAGATATAGCAGATTCATTGTTGCATCCGAGGTACAGGCTTGCTCATTCAGATCCACGTATCTAGGGAGGAGAATATGTGTCAAAACAGGTGGAAGCGTCTCTATACAACTTGAGAACTAAAATAGGGAGAGAAGAAGAGAGTCAGGTATGCGGATAGCGAGTGACCAAAATCAGGATGGAGGACGGAGTCTCCCTATGTGCAGGACGAGCGCGCCCAAAAAATTTACAACAGCTTTTTCATACGCAATTTCTGCACCATGGAAATACAGATCTTGTCACCAGTATCAGGAGCACAAGTCAGAGAGCGAGTCAGACGGAACCAGCTTCGAATGCACGTCGATGAAGAAGAAGCGCATTTGGTGAATCCCGGCGAGACAGTGACGAGCGATCAGCAGTTTATGAGGTAAAGAAAGAACTGAATAGGTTGATCTTGATTCGCCACCAACGCCCGCGCGAAAACAATAGAGGTCACGGTACATACGCAGACGATGAAGGCCAAGTGGTATCTGCTGTTGCGGGTGCCGTCGAGCGAGTCAATAAGCTCCTGTCAGTTCGACCACTCAAGACTCGATATACACCAGAGATCGGCGACGTTGTTGTGGGCCGGATAACCGAAGTAGTCACCAGACGATGGAAGGTCGATGTCAATGGCAGACAGGATGCTGTGCTGCTGCTTAGCTCTGTTAACCTACCGGGCGGTGTGCAGAGACGAAAAAACGAATCGGATGAATTGCATATGCGACAGTTCTTTGCAGAGGGCGATCTTTTAGTAGCAGAAGTACAGAGTTTCTATGCAGACGGTGCAATGGGCATACACACGCGAGGATTCAAGTTCTGTAAACTACGCAACGGTTCCATCGTCCACGTACCGCCCGTACTCGTCCAGCGATGTAAATCTCAATTCCATACATTACCTTGCGGCGTCGATGTCATCCTCGGTCTCAACGGATACATTTGGGTCAACAAAAAGGTCCAAGGCCTGAGCGGAAATGCAACAGAGGATATTGATACCAATGTGATTTACTCTAGCAAAAACGATGTAAGCATTTAATAGTTGACTTACGTGTCAAGGGATTTCTCTAAGTGGCTTCAATCTCAGGATATATCTGAAGAAGAGCGAGAAGATATTGCACGAGTATGCAACTGTATATCCGCGCTTGCAAAGCAGTACATGCATATCAATGACACAGTTGTCGTATACACATATGAAGGTAAGTATAATAGCTTGCAATCTTTAAGATAACAAATATTGATACACGTGAATGCAGCTTCGTTAGCATACAGCGTTAAGGATCTTTTGAAACTGGATGTTATTGAGAGCATTACATCAGAGGCTAGCGCGCGAATGCGCACTTTGTAAATACGATAATACTATAACTAACTAAAAGTTAAAAAACAAATGGCAATGCAAAAATTCTTCAAGCGCCTGTAGTAGGCCGCCAAGATCCTGGAGATATAGAACCGGAGGCACTGGCGTCAATCAATGTCCATTCATCTTCATCTTCCACGCCTTGCTCGCTCGCTGTGCGTTGTGCTGACGATAACGTACGAGCCTTGGCAAGTTCCATGTCGCGATATATACACTGGATAGCCGTCTGTACGCCGTCTTCTTTGCGGATCCGCTCACCGACGAGCTTTGCACTTTTAAGCATGGCTTCATCTGTGGACACGACACGCAGCGCAGCAGACAGACTTTCTACTGTCAGATTTTTGATGCATATGCCGATCCCCATTTCTTCTACACGCTCGCCCCAAAAGAACTGGTCTGCAAAGAAAGGCTTGACGATGGTAGGCACTCCTGCGCGAAGCCCGGCTGCTGTGGTACCAGCACCTCCGTGGTGTACGACGGCCCGCATTTGCGGGAACAGCCAGTCGTGAGGAACTGACTCTACTCCAAAGATAGTGTCCGGATGCCGGCTCAATATATCATCTTGCTCATCCTCGATATCTTGCTTTGCTTTCTGGAGACGCGACGCCCAGCCGCTTGAGATGACAGCGCGTACGTTGGATGCCAGCGCTGCTTCGACAATGATACAGGTTATTTCTTTCGGATCTGATACTATAATGGAGCCGAAACCGATGTACACCAAGGGCCGAGGATCTGGCGCCTTTATGAATGCTTGTAGTTCTGCGCTGGGTATCCAACCGTTCTAATTATTTAAAAGGATATAAGTTTTGGAGCAGCTAGTGGGGAGAGCAACAATGGATCACACGTACATCTGGGTTATCGAGGAACCAGTAGCCTGTACAGTGAATCCAGTCCATCCAATCCAAAGGACTGGGTACGATGTTGGGGCTGAAGCAGTAGAGATAGGGTATTTTCCATATTTCAAGTTTCTCGTACGTCGTTGGTGGAAGATGCAAAATATTCCGCCTAAAGTCGTTTGTACGCGTTGCGATCGCCCGCCACACGGCATGGTCAAATAAAACATAGGTCATGTCGTTATATAGACGTCCCTTTGGATTGTTTGGTGTAGCGAACGGATGCGGAAACGATCGGGTTCTCGTCATTGGCATAGGAAAACTTCGAAAATATGGGATTCCTAGATTGTCCATAAGCATCGTCAGATATTAGGAAAAAAAGAATATCTTCCAAAAATGAAAATTGGGATACTTGCTTAGTTTCTCTGCCATGTGTACTCCTACCATTGCACTCGGACTTTCTATAAGCACATCTGTGCCTTGACATGCTTGCCATGTGAGAGTCAGCAGTTCATCTATCCAGTGCTTAAACTAGTGATAAAGCTAGCCAGTTAACACGTTTCCATCATTCCGTTATCTCTACAAATTCAACTTGCCAGTCGCAGGCCTTCCATGATGAAGTGCACACTGAAGAAGTTATTCTCTACGCATATCCGCTGTTGTCACTTAGTAAAACTCGTAGAAAATACTTCGTCCACATGGAAATACGAACCATTAACTCGGAAGGATCGCCTCCTATTGACCGAAACTCGATTCCGTGACCCTCGATCCACTTTCGAAACTCGTCGTGGGTTGCTATTCGACATCGGTGCCCTTCTTTCATAAGCCCTTTACACAAGGCAATGTAAGGTTGTACATCGCCTCGAGTACCGATAGTGACGCACGTAAAGTGAAGAGAAGTTCCAGGTCGTTTGTACGCAGGTAATTCGATATGGCTTTCAGACAATACAGGGAGTCCTGTAACGATTACATTAAGGATCCACATCGTTTAAAAGGTTACCACATACAGGTTCATATATGAACGTACCTGCGTTGATCATGGATGTTGAGTAGGCAGAGTTGACTTTTTGCTCGTCTTCTAGAAGCCGTGCTTCCCAATCTAGCATTTCCCTGTATACACTGTTAGTCTCCCCGGCCAACTTTTGCATGGCGCCTAAAATGTACGTCACTTTTCATTTTCTTTGGAGGATGGAGTGTCTTCGTTAGCCCATTTGTGCTGGAGATACAACCTTGCAAAGCAGCTGTTGCGTTTGACAATCGACGAAAACTCGATGAATATCTGAAATGCATATTTGATTAAGGGCTTTCCCTGGGTGTATTTGATCAGTGTATTATATCTTACCTCTTTTTTGTTTTGTGTAAGGATACTCAAGGTATGAAAGACATAACCTCTGCTGCGAATCTTTTGTATCCGAACGATATCACGGAATGGTATAATGACCTGAGATATTACTACTAGTTAGTTCGGGTGCACATCGCAAGTATCATGTATATAATCCATTAACCTTTGTCTTGGTAGCAAAGCCTTTCGAGTTAAAGCATACAAAATTTGTTGATATATACAGCTTGCCGTAGCATGGTAACGTCTTCATCAATGAACATTGGTAAACTGCGCACAAGTTTTCGGTTTCAGGTAGTACGAAGTATTTCCGAAAGTTCATTCGCGTTCGTTCCTCTATAGGGTCTTGATGTGGAAAAGCTGATCGATGTTGAGTGTCGCCTTCTTCATTCGGCTTTGGTTCGTCCTTTTCATTTCCAGCAGGTTTTTTCTGCTGCTGCCGCTGCTCCTGCTCGTCCTCTTTGTAGACTGTTGCAGCGCTGCCGGTTTTGGCACCTAGCAGATTATAGACGAGCTGCATTCCTGACCTTCTTTTCCCATCCAACCAGCCAACAACAGCAGATTCTTCGTCCTCGGAGCTCGACGAGTCGTGCACGTCGATCGCGCTCGGATCCTTGTATTGGTTGTCTGTTTGCTCAGCCGGTATGCTCTCGAGTGTCAGTGTGCTTAGGCGGCTGCTAAGTGCCGGGATAGTGATCGGCCGGGCATCTGCGTCATACAAATCGGCTATTGAAAGCGATGGAGAAACACTGCCGGAATTCGTCGTCGACATGGATATGCATCCTTCAGAGAATATACTATCACTGCCATTGCCATTGCCGTTGCCGTTACCAGATTGACCCTTCCAAATCCGTACGAGTTGATCAAATGTTGATTTGATATCGTTGAAATAAGCAAAGTAGTACTCGTCCAGAACAAAGCTGTCATCGACGCCGACGGCTCTGATCTGCACGTATTGTTGAAATTCAAACGCTTCAGTCTGTTCAATGTCTACAATGTTTCCAAACGGCAGCGAGATTTTCAGACTGTTGCCGCTGCTTTTTGCTTTGAATATGGCCTTTTGAAACACGTTTGTCCTACAGATAATGTGAGGCTCTAGAGTTTCAATAAACACTCAAAATGTATATTTACCATTCAATCAAGGCAGCCTTTGTATCTGCCTGGAAATGCAGTGTCTTTTCCATGGCGACGAGCTTAAATCCATACTCACGTCGCTTGGACTGCTTAACGGCCAATACATCCTTCAGATCGATCTTGCCTTTTGGTGAATACATATCCGTTGCGCTTTCGTACCATGCCAGATTGTCGTTTTTGAGCTCAAAGTAGAATCGCTCGAATCCAATTGCCATGGTTCCAGAGGTTCTCAACTCCAGGTATCCAGATTTGCGATAAGCCAGCTATGCCATGTGATGGATCCGTGAGAGGTGTGCATGACCAAGAACGAAACGACTCCATACTCTACCTCATTCTGTGGCAACGACGCATAAAAACATATCCGATTCTCGGTAAGATAGAGGGCCCCTGGAACTATAGCTGACCGTACTATACAGCAGGGCCATGCTACGCAAATCGAGTACAGTTGGTCAGCAACAGATAAAGTATTTTATCTCCAGGAAATATTATTACCTCCATAAAGCTTTTCTGTTGTAGGTAATCCAAATATAAGCTGTAATCTCTCTTCCTTGCTTCGCTCTTTCATATTTCCTTGTTCTTCATCTTCTACTTTCGAGGATAATTCTATGTGTTGCTGATCTTTTGAGGTATCTGACTCGACACGGCCGCCGGTTGCTTCAGCAAGCAACACCTTTATCTCTTCGCACCGCTGCCTCTCGGAAACCGACAGACTGCCGCTACGGTCTGATACAAACAAACATACTTATTTTTTAGTGGTGTTTAGGAGACAAACAGCAAATAAGTACCATCAGCAAGATCAGTGCCGTCCTGGGATTCTAGCTAGATAAACGCACAATCGCAGCAGATTGCAAAAGGATGTTAGCAAGGTCACTGCCTGTCACTGTATCAAAAAATATATTCCCACCACTTGCGCTGCTGCTGAAACAAGTTGTAGTACATTGTGGTTGGTTGAGTCCATGTTCCAAGGAACAAGATCAAGCGGCACCACATGGAAAGGGCGGTTTATGCAAAGCTGAGTTTTTGCTCCCAAATGGGGATCACGGGAACATTGTTCAACAATATTTGGAGGATGGCAAACGAGGTGGAATTATCCGGCTGGGAGAGCTCCTCGTCCCTCTGGCCCGGTCACCTGGAAACGGGAAAATCTGCCTTCAGGAAACATGGGAGCTGCGTAGTGGCATCGACCGCCGATATGCAGAACCTTGGTTAAACTAGTGGCATTAATTCAATAATAGGGGGAGCATGACGACGAGCATATAAACTTTTCAAGTATGAAATGCTTTATATATGCAAGGAGATGATCTATTAACACTTGGCATCATATAATTCTTTTGCAAGTTATTGTCGATAGTTGTATAGATGCCCAGATAAATGACTTTCCAGTTCTATCACTATCGGCGCTTTACACCACACTGCATGATAGCACAAAACTAAGAGACCCGTCAGGGCAGATTCTGCAAAGCTACATCCAGCAACCCTTTCCATGGTTTGAAAAAACCGTATCCCACATCCATTCACGCCAAGCACGTTTCCTCAAACGAGGTCCATAACGCTTGAATGGCAGAGTCTGCTACCACCGATTTGGATAAGCTGGGAAGATATGTAATTGGCATTGCACTTCCACCAGTCCTCCCGCAGCTACAAGGCAGCAGGATTAATGTCTTCCAGAAAGGTGGAGAGAGCTCTGGTGCTCGACGATAGGAATATTATGGACACCATCTGGTTTTATTGCTTATTTGTGACGATATCTTTTTGCACATTGATGGAATACTTTGTTCGCTTACGAACGCAAAAACAGGATTGATATCCACCACGGATGCGCTGCTGTATGTGGCGCTATGTGACGTGCAAAAATTCACCGGACCCATGCCCGGCTCTGTTACCAGGGGCCAGCACGACACCCAAAATTTTTGCTACCGCTCTGTGTGAACCCCTCTCCAGCAAAGTTTCGTAAGTAGCTCACTGCGTCGAAACCCGTCAGGCACCCAGCATACTCATTTTCGCATAGGCAATGGCTTTCCGTCTGTTGACCAAGGGCGCTGCTGGTAAAGAATCAACTACAATGTAGATTTAGGACCGATGATAACATGGAATCGATTAGCTGCCGCCGTTGCTCGTCCTACCTTGAACCTCTCGCGCCAAACTCTCGCTTCTGCCGCGTACGTAACAACCCTCAATGTAGAAATTTGACACGCTACTCACTCCAGTTGTTCTTTCTTACAGTGTCCGCAGTTACAGCACTGAAGGTACATTGGTTACATTGGAAAAGAAAAAGGAGCAGCTTTTGGATTATTAACTGGCGTTCACATTCAGTCGACCCCAAGCAAAAGGCTGCCAGCATCATTGACTCGCTTCCCGGCAACTCGCTCGTCTCCAAGACTGGTTTCGTCACTCTCGGCACCGGTCTCGCCACTTTCCTCATTTCCAAGGAAATCTATGTCTTCAACGAAGAAACTCTTGTCCTTGTCGCCACCGGTGGTCTCTTGGCCGTCTTGCTCAAGTACCTCCGCGAACCCTACAACAACATGGCCGGCGAGCACATTGAGCGTATCAAGGGTGTCCTGAACAAGGCTCGCGCTGACCACAAGCTGGCTGTTCAAAGCCGCATCGACGAAGCCGGTCAAATGAAGGATTTGGTCGATGTTACCAAGGCCTTGTTCGAGCTCTCCCGCGAAACCGCTAAGCTCGAGGCTGAGGCATTCACTCTTAAGCAGCAGGTTGCAGTTGCTCAGGAAGTCAAGAGCACCTTGGACTCGTGGGTCCGTCACGAAGCTAGCGTCCGTGAGCGTGAACAGAAGCAATTGGCGGCTTACTTGATCGAAAAGATTCACAAGGATCTCAAGGATCCCAAGATCCAGCAGCAAATTTTGGATCAAGCTGTTGCTGACATTCAGAGTAAGTGTTTAAAAGAGAGATATCAGTAATAACAGCTTTTTGCTAACCACCACAGCGCTTTGCAGAGGTCGCCAAGTCCGCTTAATTCCCCCTCTCGATCCTCTTTTTAATAAAATAAAGTTCTCTTGCAGCGCGCAATATAGAAATCAGCAATTGATCATCTTAAGAGAGAGTAAGACCGGGATCAAAGGGCGATTTTGGGAACAACAATGCAAGTAATGCAGAGTACATTGCTACATCCTGCGTGTGATAATTCATTCCCTTCAATTGAAGAGGTAACTATTCACTGCTCGTCCGTACGTAAGCGAGAAGCTTCTGTGAAAGACGAAAAGATGAAATCTTAACCATGATTTCTTGACTGTCCGTGGAATGCAGCCTCCCGCATTCTACTCTGCAAGAAACAAGTCAATAACCCCTATTGACTCATTTTCTACGCCAATTTTCTGTTATCCATTCCATGCTTTTTATTTATGCAGGTTTTATGAGACATAGGATTCTGTGCATTTCACTTTATCTGTTCGTTTAACACTGATGCAAACTAACTTCGTATCTATCAATGCATACATGCATAAAAAGACTTGTAGCGCATGAGCGTTCTGCTGCAACAGCTACGGAGCTAATACGCACGGTTAGTGTATTTTTCTATCTTCTACTAGTATTAGCACCGTATTCCTTACTGTCTTGCCTCATCTGCCATTGACAAATCGACCCGACGATGGTGTACGTGTGAGTAGAAAAATATTTTTGCTGTTTCATTTGATTGTACTACATCTGAGATGTGCAGGTTTGGCGCTGGTTATCTTCAAGGCTGGTGGCAATTTTTCATACCTCTATTGGCGGCCTTTTGCCCACGTGCAAACGTTTTGCATCGATAAAAGCCGAAAATCATCAAGTATAAAAGGGATATAGCACGTAGCAACAAAAGATCCCAGTCGAAGCTTTCTTCTTTCCTTCTTCTTTCATCTTCACTTTCTTCTTACTTCAATGGTTGCCAAGGCATCTCTCCTTTCCTTGGCAGCAGCGGCACCGTTGTTGCTGGCAACCATCGTTCAAGCAGCTGCTGCTGGTGATCGACTTGTCCGCCGCCAAGATGAAGTCGAACTTCCAGGCACTCCCGGCCACTACTCTGCTCCCGATTACTACAACAGCCACATCGGCGTAGACTGGAACCGAACATATGACGTGTACGAACCGCAACAGATCCACCTTTCTTTGGGCTCCGAGTCCAAGTTTGCCCGTGTTGAATTTGCAACTCTGGAAAGTGTCTACAAAGCAATCTTCAAGTATTGGCCAAAGAGCAAAAAGCATCTTGTTGCTATATCCAAAGGTCAAGTAAGTAACATCACAGAGTCGATGATATCTGAAAGGGAAGAGATTTTTACTTGACATACATAGGACTGGACATTTGTGGATGGAGGATCTGCAAAGCGACCCCTGTATCTTCACAAGATCAAGAGCAAGACCTTGAAACCGGCAACCACCTATGAGTATCAAGTCGGTACCTTAAGCTCAAAGGGCTTGCAGTGGTCTTCTGTGTACGAATTCCACACTGCATCGCGTCGCAAGGATTTTAACTTCATTGCTACTGCAGATATTGTATGTGACAAGAAGTGAACAAAAATATGGGGCTAAGCTGTAGAAAGTCCACAAACTAAAATATGTATAGGGTATCAACAACGCTGTTGCTTTGCCGCACATTATCGAGGCTGCCAAGAGTCACAAGTACGATTTCATTACAGTGTCTGGCGACCAGGCGTACAACATGGATGATTTCAACGGTACAAAGGGTGACGAGTTCTTGAACCTGTGGCAAGAAGTTTATGCGCGTACTCCTTTCATGGGCGTGCCTGGTAATCACGAAGCTGCATACAACTACTCGCATTTCAAGAATCGCTTTGATAACTTGCCCTACCTTGAGTCTCACTTTGACAACTCGCTTTTGTATTCGTTTGATTACAAATCTCTCCATTTAATCTCGTTCTCTACCGAGCTTTACTTTGATGGAACGCCCGAGATGCTGCAAACTGGCCTGAACTGGCTGGAAGCCGACCTCCAGGAAGCAAACAGACACCGAGAGCAGCGTCCATGGATTGTCTTGATCACCCACCATCCTGTTTACTGCAGCGCCGATAGTGAAGACTGTACCAGCAAGGCTGCGCTTATCCGTGATGGTCCCTTGACTGCTGATAACAAGACTCATTGGGGTGGCCTCGAGGAATTGCTGCTGAAATACAAGGTCGATGTCTACCTCAGTGGCCACGTTCACAACTATGAGCGCACATACCCTGTCGCGCAGGGCAAGGTCGCATCCACTTCGTATCACAATGCTCCCAGCTACATGGAAGTCATTGTTGGCAACGGTGGCCAGCCAGAGCAAACTGTACCTTTCAACACTACTGGGCCGTTTGCCGATTGGTCTGCTAAGCGATACGATGGCTATGGATTCTCGCTCGTGAACGTGTCGCCAAAGACATTCAAGATGACCCACTATGAAGCCAAGCTGGATGGATCGCTTGGAAGGGTCATTGATGAATTTACTCTTAGCAAAGATTAATAATCCAAAGTTATTATCATCATTAAAAAGCTGTAATCAATACATTTATTCATCCGGAATTTCCAAGCTATTCTTTTTTCTTTTCTCATGTCTCGTTTATTATGGAATCAGCTCAAGGGTCAGCTCGGCCCCTTTGTTGAAAACGCGTTTTCTTCTACCACCACGCAAACTGCCAGTCGTGTCGTCGTAGATCCTCGCACAGCACAGCCAATCTGCAACGTCGCTGAAGCTACCAGTTCGCACGTCGACGCTGCCATTGCAAGCGCAAAGAAGGCTGAATCTGCGTGGTCTTCACAATCGGGACTTCGCCGCGATGCGCTGTTCAATCTCGCAAAAGCACTCGAACGGCACCAGGATGATATGGCCGAGATAGAAATGCTTCAGACCGGCAAGTCGCGGAGCGACGCCTCGTATGAAGTGTCAGACACTGTAGAGTGCTTCAAGTTCTTTGCAGGCTACGCCGATAAATTGTTTGGACAGTCTTTATCCAACACAGTGACGGTGCGTGAACCGTACGGCACCGTGGGTCTCGTTACATCGTTCAATTATCCATTGATGCTTGCCGGCTGGAAGTTAGCGCCGGCCCTGGCGGCTGGCAACTGCGTTCTGTTGAAACCGGCACCGCAGACACCCCTCACCTCGCTCGCCTTGGCGTACCTGGCAGCTCCGTACCTGCCTCCCGGCGTGTTATCCGTGCTGCCGGGCGGGACAGAAACAGGACAACGTGTCATTGACATAGTCGATAAGGCGAGTTTCACTGGATCAACGAGAGCAGGCCAAGCAATCATGCGCCGTCAATCAGACCGGTTACTGCCGCTTGTTCTCGAATGCGGTGGTAAAAACCCAGCCATTATACTCAAGGATGCCGACCTGGATGCGACCGTGGAACACGTTGCGCTCGGTGCGTTCTCGAACGCCGGACAAAATTGCTGTGCGATTTCCCGCGTGCTTGTACACGAAAAGATCCACGACGAGTTTATCCAAAAGTTGCAGGGATACGTCCAACAGAAAATACAGGATTTTGAGCCATTGATCGACGAGGCACAGTTTAGCCGCGTGCAATCTTTCTTGACTGACAAGCAGCAGAAACCTGCTTTCACCGCTCCCAATCCCTACACTCGGGGTTACTATATACCACCCACCGTCTTTACCAACGTTAAAGATTCTCACAGACTGGCTACTGAAGAAATTTTTGGACCTGTCCTCTCCGTCCTCGAGCCATTTTCTACCGTCGACGAAGCTATCCATCGAACGAATGCATCGCAGTATGGACTCGCCGCCGGTGTCTTCTCACGGGACTACAAACAGGCACGTCGAGTAGCGCAAGCCCTGCATACCGGCTACGTCTGGATCAACATGTATAATATCATGCCGCCTTATTCGCCATTTGGAGGACGTAAACTATCCGGTGTAGGCAATGATCTCGGTCAGGCTGCCGTAGAAGAATTCACATTTGTAAAAACTATCATGGCAGATCTGTAAATGTAAGATGTATAAATCATTTCTATTTTAGCTCCATATATTGTAAGCTTTCTTTTGTTTGTCATACGGACTGGGGCTGGAAGAAATGAGGTTATGGTTTTGGATTCTAAAGAATAAGAGTCATAGCGCGCTCGAAGTCGCGTAGACAGGCGAATCCGTATCCTTGAATTTTATGGTACAGTATTCAAAGATCACGAGTTGATTTTTGGGGTTATTCGGGACCATTTCACCGTCTCGCTTGAATAACTGCCTGATCACAGCAATTGTCTGGAACGCCACGTTTCTTAGTTCGGAGGCCAGATCTTTCTCCAAGGCCTGAATGGACGCTCACTTATTTTAAAATTATTATCTTGGTTTGCAAACTCGTTATCTTGTTGCCTTTTCCATTGCTTCGTTTATCTCTTCTATGTATCTCCTTTGTTCTTCATGTGCCCACAGAGAAAACTTCGCTTTTACACGTAATTTAATATTTTTCGTTTCAATACTCGGCTTCTTTACGTTTCCAGCAACTTATACAAACTTGCCGCACGTCAGTGCGACGATCATGCGTTGACTTTTGTGCAGAAGTGCACGAATCGTTCCTCACCCCCACCCAATCAATTCGAACATTGGTCTGACAGGAACGGAGCATCAGAAACTTGGGTTTTCTTCCACATAGTTGAAAACATGCCTATGTACATTTTATCTTTTACAAGCTGTTGCTGCCTACGGATAGGCTGGGATTGGGTATACAAGGTTGCGATGCTGTATCTGTTGCCCTGCTGCTACTTCGCCAAGTATTGGAAATGGATGAACGTGACTCTGATGTTTCGTACATTACTGCCTGGCCTCAGAAGAATAATCGAAAAAGAAAAAAAAAAGGTACATAGCTAAAGTACAGGTTATTCATCATTGTCTAAAGGAAAACTCTAGTTGCCTTTTATGGACAATTGTGGGCCTTTGCCAGCGCCACCCTCATTACCAAACGAGGAAACCGAGGTGCCCCCTCATGGAAATCAGAAGTCAGCATTTTCGAGATCGATGTTCAACTCGTTGGTGGATATTCTTCTCAATCTCAAAAGCTCGAAGACTTAAAGGCTCAAAAATAAGAAGGAAGAAAAGGGGAGCAGGAAGGCGGGAAATCTGAGGAAACAGATAGAAAAGCAGTTGTAGAGTTTCTAGACTTGCTACTTATTCCTTTACTGTGTTCTGACAAGCCTGTTTCGCTCTTGCTTCGCTTCAGTAATAATTGAGCAGCCGGTACGAGTCGAATTGCTCCATTGTTTGCTCAATAAACTTTTCAGACTGAAAGTGACGATAGAGAACGGTCATTAAGCTCTACGCTCCGTAGAGGTGATCCTTCAATGAGATTGATGTGATATCAGACATCTTCTTTTGCTTTGAAGTGTTTACGTCAGACTTTTATGGCCATGATATAAGCGCTGTTCTTTGTACCAGATCACACTATTGAAGGACATCTAGGAAAAATTCTACCCGTTGTCTCTACAATGTCGTTTGTAATTCTTTTTTACATTGATGCTCCACAAACAACTTTAGTCTGTGCGTATACGTCTGAATACATAATATTTGTTGCTTTGAGAAGACAAATGCCTTTGCAGGATTTGAAATATGATATCTGCTGATAATAATAAGCTTAATGTATTATATCAATGTAGTAGCGAACTTCCGGTTTATTCAGAGCGGCACAAGTAAAACAGCGGGATGCCTGGCTTCCTGTTCAAAGATTTCCTTGCTGCAGTAGACTTATCCATGATCGAAACCATATTAGAGGAAGCAATGTATGTAATATTCTTTATTGCGATTTACGTAGCGAAAGCCAAAGGCATTTCATCTACTATTAGCTAGAACTGAAAACAGATAAAGTTTGCTCCGAGGTGCGCCGTTAGTCCTTTTGATTTTTCCGAGATGAAAAGCTTTCGGGCGCAAGGCAGGCCAAAAGCAGCCCACGCATGTTTGCGAGGATTTGCGTTCGTCTGTCATTGCGACAGGTACGTATCGACGATGCGCCTTGACAAGTTTGCTACCTCCTCATTAGGTATGGCCCTTCAAGAGGGCACCGACACATGTTTCCCACCGCCCGATGGCCATAACCAACCCTTATTTTCCCAATTTTCTTATATCCACCCGGGTCGTTTCCCTCGCTTCTCCCCAATTTATGACGCTTTGCAGAGTCATGCAACTGAAGTCGGGTGGATATAGAGCACCTAAACTGAAGTCGGGCGGATGTAACAGGTCCGACTTCGGATTTGTCGGCAGGGAAGGAGCCAGAAGCAATCTGTCTGCAAGACAGAGGCGAGTTTTTCTTTGTAATCTATGGAAGTGCGTTGAGGCACTTCGAGAGGTTGCCAATTAGTGTTTGGATGCTCCGTTGAAGGCGCTCCTTCTCTGATTGCCGGGACAAGCGGAAGGTGGGTAGGTGCTTCCACTCGTGATGGTCGCATGAAGTGGTCATCGTATGTGCGTGCAACGAGGAACATATGCCTGCAAGCATGCCTTTCCTTCTCAAAGCCAGAGCAGGTACAACGATCCAGACGTAGTCCGTTGGCAGACACTTTGGCAACAAAATCAACATCCACACAATAACAGCGACTGAAATTTTACCTTACCTCGCACTGCAACAAACTACCAGAAGTGAAAGAGTATATTTTGAACTTGCTTTCCTCGATCTTGGCTGCAGCGGTTATCAGCTTATCAGCCGAAATTTTCAGCGCAGTAATCTCCTGCTTCCGGAAATGTTGCTCCTGGACACTCATACGGCCAACGCTATGAGTGCGGACGCGGGTCTTCCAACGCAGATCTTGCACCGCGACGTCGACAAGGATGTGGCAGAGATGATCGAGCCGTTGGTTCTTCATACGGTTCAAATGACTAGTCTTCAGTTGGTTGTGTCAACTTCCGACATAATTATCTGTCTCCATGTTAGTGTACATTGTTGGTTGATGACAAGCAACCTAGGCGCTCTATAGGTTTTTGAATTCAAATTCGCGCTAAAATCAGAGAAGATTTATGGATATTACTTCGTTGTATTTTGGATAGACAATGTCATCGAAATGAACGATAGGACAAGGGCTGCTCTTTTTATAATCTCTCCATTCCTCTGCCTTACAATGTATAAGACAGCAAAATGGAAACCGAGGAATCTCGTTAACTGCATAAATAGTTATGGAAGAAAGCCTTAAGAAAGCTTTTTGCCCCAAGAAAACCAATTTGAGATGGGGATCACGAGATCCATCCTTCCTTGCCGATACGTACCATCGATTAAGGCGTTCACGCTGCCGATGATATGAACCATCCTCTAACGATCCCATGGCAGGACATTTAGATAATTCGACTAGAGACACATCTTGGATTTTGCATTATCTTAGCTATTTGGCAAGCGCGAAAAGATAGCAATCTACGTTTTTCGAAAACCTGCTGAACTAACGGTAAGTCGTAATCGTAGCAACATTCCATATATATTCGCTTAACTCTGAGTTGAGTTTTTTGTTGCTCTGCCTTTGATAATCGTTTATATTCTGGTCAGCAACCAAACACACCTTGAATATGCTCTCGAACGAAAAAGGAAAAAGAATCATAACAATCGTCCCACAAGTTGTTTGCTTTCCAACCGTGCTGACTAGTGACTCATCAAGCCATGTTTCGATCCTCTGTCATGCTATCTCGATATCAATCCGCCTCTAAGCTATCTTGCTCATCAATTCAGATTTCTGTTGTAAACTACAACCATCGGATTAACAAGTATAGACGTGTGCAACTTGAAAGATTATCCCAAAAACGTGCTGGCGGATAGAGATCGACCAGTCCGGATTTGTAGATAAGCATCCGAAAGCGGTTTGCTGTAGTGCCTCTGATCGGTTCCTTCCTCGAACGTACCCGCATATATATCACTCACTGTCTTCCGTATGTCTGACAGAATAAATAATCGTGTACACGACAAATAAGACACCACCTGTCAAAACAAGGGAGTAACTTAAGAGGATTGAAAACTCGATACATCAATATACTGCTCATTTTGATGCCTTTACTCCTAGCTAATCAACAGCACAACTCTACATACTACTCTAGTAGAATGACTTTCGATCCTGAGTTCTGATCGTAACTTGAAGGTATCAAGCGTAAACAACGGAACTCAGAGGGAGCGCAAAGTGTGAGTCCCATTACGCAGACTGTTTTGAAGTTTATGTGTCGCAATGTAAACCTTCTTGGCTGCAAACCTGAATCTGAAGACTCATAAATTGGAACATGGAAAGGTATGTAGGCGTACTCATGTCAATCCTTCACAAATCCCTAAAGCGCATAAATACCAATATACTCGTTTAATGCTGTCTTGTGCCCCGCAAGGAACTGAAACCATGGAGAGAGAGAGAAAAAAGAATTGTCAGTTACGGGCCCGCGTCATCTATGACTCGATTTCCTCTTCTTTCCTCTTCTTTCCTGTTTTCTGTTTTCCTTTACGCAAGATGGAAGAACTACAAAATACCACGTTTTATTCTTTTATTGAACTGTTTTCTGCTCTCCCAGTCTCACTAAGCATACCTATCTATCCTCCATAAATGCTCTTAGCTTTCAAAAAGGAAAGAAAGAAGGAGTTGGCAAAAGCTGCAGAAGGTAGGTGTGAGCAGAGTCCAAAGGGGCACAAGGCAAACTTTTACTGATATATGTCATCCACAGTTATTTGCAAGCACTGTGGCGAAAAAGGCCACAAGATGAAGACCAATAGAAAATGCAAGCTTTATACCGACAGTGGCAATGGTGAGCACGTTTACGGCATATCATTCATACCTCGAATTAACGATGTGCTAGTTGGCAAGAAAATGAAACAAACAGATACAGAAAATGAAGAAGAAAAACAAAGAAAGAAAAAGGGAAGGACCAATGCAAATGAAAATACAAAACCCTGTCCCAGATGCGGTTCCACTAGTCATTCAAGATCTACATTAAAGGATTGTCCTTACCATGTTCAAACTTCGGAGGAGATCCTCGTATCACGCTTTGGAAGGAATTTCGAGCGTTATGCTCGCACCATATCCCTGTCAGGAATTGTTAAAGAAGACTATCAAGAACAGCTACAGCAGGGTATCCAGCAACTGTCATCTTTCATACGGAATGGCATTGTTCGAGTGATGGTCTTTGTTAATTTTTACATTGTGGAGCACGCGCACAATGCGATTCCGGCCTATGTCTTTTCACAGACATTTTTCTATTCCGTATCGCAGCTCGTGATGGATATGGAAATAACAAACACCAATGACAAGATGCCTAATGACATCCGCGACTGTTGGGATCGCTTCAAAACGCAATATCCTTCGGCAATCTTTACGCAAGCAAGCATTCGAGGATACGCGACTCCGCTTGCTCGGGCTTGCCAAACGCTCCAAACTACGTATAGCAATATGATCGTCGAACACTTCCAGGACAGAGTGGAAAAAATTCGTCATATTCAAGCTCCAAAGACTTATACCAGTAAGGCTACATAAGTGTTGCGTCTCATGATAGGCATCTATGTTAACTGTTGTAAAGAATATATCGAGCAATCTTGCACGTAAATTAGCTAACGAGTATATTTACGAAGATCTTGCCGGAGGCAATCCCACAATACCGGAGGAGCTACAAGAAGACTGTGATCTCGACATTATCTTAGCGATACGTACCATACAAATCTCGCCAAAAGACTATATCCCTGAACCATGCACAACAACTGAAATGGCGGCAAATCCTGGAAGGTTCATTCCTGCGTTGCGTTTTATACTATCGCAGTATACACTGGAGCACGAGCAGGGAAACGAGAAGACCTGCAAGACTTTGCCAAAATTATTTGCTCTGACGCCACAACCATCATTGCATTGGCGGTTTGTGGACATCGATGCAGCAACTTTGGCAACACTTCTTCTTTTGGGAACCCCCGTAACACATCAACAAAAAATGCAGCGTAGGCAGATTTCTATGTTGCAGCACACCTTCATTCTTATTCAATGCCGACACATCTTCAGTTTATCAATTGCTGCAGATATACACGCAACCGTAAGAGACGGTAACCAATTCAAGACTGCAGCAATTCTGCAAACAACGTTGCAAAATTTCTTGCAAGTTTAGACAGCCTCAGCCGGCCCGATATAGAACTCTATATGCTACACACAAACGTGTTTCAATGTAGACTCAATTTTCCCATATGTTACATTACAGTTTGAATGACTCAAACCTATCAATGTATTCAGCATAAACAATCTCGGTTTATTTTTGACTATTGTTGTGTAGGTCTGAGGACGGAGATCATCGTGATAATACTAATCGAGCATCAGCTGGAGAGATGGTGGGATACATATTGGGACTATTCGAGCTAGAAAGACATGGATAATTTACTATGGCCCGGAGGTACACGTTCATATTTTATATTTCACTGATTGGCAGGCTTTTGTCCGTAAACGCGATACATTCGCAAGGTTGTTTTGTGTTCACGGCATTCATCACCAATGTCTTTGAGGAATTTTGCAAAGTAATCATCATCTTTGAATGCAGCATTTATCTGGGACAGATATGGCTGCATATTGTGAAATGCAGGAGACAAGCAGTCCCTACGATCGTTGTTAGAAAAATCCTAACCGGCAACTATTGTTATCTGTAAAGTACCACAGCGTTATTTGACCGTCAGCATCGTCTTGCATAGGTATATCGACACATATTTCGGTCACATCTTGCAGTTGCAAGTTTTTAAGACGTTCTTTGAGCTCACGAGCCACTAGAGGTATCAAATTCTTGGACAGCGTCATTTCCAAGTCTGATGGGAAGCGACGTTAGTGAATATTGATCTAGCTCAGGGGCACATAGTAGTCATATTGTTTCGCTTTCTTACAGGCATGAATTAACGTGTGTGTTTTTGGGCCCATGTTACGCATCTCGAGATCACCCTAAAAATCCACATCAACGCTTAGCATAAAATAATCTGGATGGCGTAATATAGTCGCTCTGGCGCTCACCTCATTCAGTTCCAACCAGCCGCCAGGCTGCAAAATTCTGATATGCTCTTTTAATGCCTAGAAGAGGTAAATTAGCTATTTACCGATAGGCAGAGCTATAATTCCAAACCTTGTCCCATTCTTCGGCTTTTAGACCGATTGCAACAAGTCGTTGATGAATAAATTGGAATGTATTATCAGGAAAAGGCAGTGGTTCACCGAGTTTAGCCACGTCAAATTTGATGTTTGCTGGTACGTTGGTCTGTGGAAACACGGGATTGAGATCAATTCCGTGGAACATAGAAGTTGAATAAATCTCGGCCATTTCATACGTCCATATACCGGGTCCTATAGTTATTGTATTTTATTAGTGACGGAAGATAAAGGGTTGCTAATTTTTCTGCAAGTGCGG